>NC_084756.1:39674324-39851824 GCF_033978785.1 Entelurus aequoreus | reverse complement strand
ATATATATATATATATATATATATATATATATATATATGTATATATATATACCGTAATTTCCGGACTATAAGCCGCTACTTTTTCCCCTCGTTCTGGTCCCTGCGGCTTATACAAGGGTGCGGCTTATATACGGCCTGTTCTTCTCCGACACCGACGAAGAGGATTTCGGTGGTTTTAGTACGCAGGAGGAAGACGATGACACAATGATTAAAGACTGACTTTTATGGTTATTTTGATAACGTACAGGCGAGCACTTTGTATTACTTTGCAGCGTTGTATTATTTGTACTCTGCACGAATGCTGTTCGCCATGTCAAAGATGTGAAAGTTTGATTGAATGATTGAAAGATTTATTGATTTATTTATTGTTAATAAATGGGACGCTTTGCGTTCCCAAACAGTCATCTCTGTCCCGACAATCCCCTCCGTGGTAGCAGGAACCCCTATATACTACGCTAATTACACTATATACTACGCTAATTACACTATATACTACGCTAATTACACTATATACTACGCTAATTACACTATATACTACGCTAATTACACTATATACTACGCTAATTACATTATATACTACACTAATTACACTATATACTACGCTAATTACACTATATACTACACTAATTACACTATATACTACGCTAATTACACTATATACTACGCTAATTACACTATATACTACGCTAATTACACTATATACTATGCTAATTACACTATATACTACACTAATTACACTATATACTACGCTAATTACACTATATACTACGCTAATTACACTATATACTACACTAATTACACTATATACTACGCTAATTACACTATATACTACGCTAATTACACTATATACTACGCTAATTACACTATATACTATGCTAATTACACTATATACTACACTAATTACACTATATACTACGCTAATTACACTATATACTACGCTAATTACACTATATACTACGCTAATTACACTATATACTACACTAATTACACTATATACTACGCTAATTACACTATATACTACGCTAATTACACTATATACTACGCTAATTACACTATATACTACGCTAATTACACTATATACTACACTAATTACACTATATACTACGCTAATTACACTATATACTACACTAATTACACTATATACTACGCTAATTACACATCAAAACCCTGCGGCTTATAGTCGGGTGCGGCTTATATATGGAGCAATCTGTATTTTCCCCTAAATTTAGCTGGTGCGGCTTATAGTCAGGTGCGGCTTATAGTCCGGAAATTACGGTATATATATATATATATATATATATATATATATATATATTTATTTATTTATTTTTTTCATAAAGAAATACAATCATGTGTGCTTACGGACTGTATCCCTGCAGACTGTATTGATCTATATTGATATATAATGTATATATTGTGTTTTTTATGTTGATTTAATTTTTTTTCTTTTTTTTTTTTTTTTTTCTTTTGCGGCCCGGTACTGTCACGCCAATTTTCTTCCCATATCAAAAACCTTCCTATCCCCCATTTACTTCCGGGGTCATTTCCTCTTACGTCATTTCCTCTTACTTACGTCATTTCCTCTTACGTCATTTCCTCTTACTTACGTCATTTCCTCTTACGTCATTGACAGCGATCGATAGAATCCAAATCTCCTGAAAATGGTGGTGTCACTGAGATAGAATCCACTTCTGTCTTCGTGGTAACGTGCAAAAAATATGAATTAATATATAATACTGTTAAATGTCTGTACTTTAAATCAACATTATTGATGAAACCATTTCACTAATATTAATTAATATATAATAATGTTAAATGTCATCTGACTTCACTGAGGTACATATGTGCACATAAATGTCATTTTAATTTAGTTCACTTACACAGAGGACTAAAAAAAACGGAATTTAACGAATAAATTTAGTTTTAATAAAGTTTGATAATGTTGATTGATAATGAATTAACTTATTGTACACTGTTATTCATTTCCGCATATGTCCCCGAGTCAAATGTGCAGTCAGGAATATCCTCAAGTTAATTTGTCCGATTAATACTTGTCCGATTAATACAGACGTTTTGTTAACGCTATATTATAAAAAATAAAAAAAAACAGCGACGGGCAGTCAAAGCCGAAGTGCTATCGATCGCTGTCAACGACGTAAGAGGAAATGACGTAAGTAAGAGGAAATGACGTAAGAGGAAATGACCCCGGAAGTAAATGTGGGATAGGAAGGTTTTTGTAATGGGAAGAAAATTGGCGTGACAGTACCAATCGGTGGTTGTGGACCACTGCATTATAAGACAGTGGTGCCTTTGCATTGGAGCTTACAGTGCATGCGGAAAGTATTCACAGCGCTTCAATTTTTCCACATTTTGTTATGTTACAGCCTTATTGCAGAATGGAATTAATTCAATGTGTCAATGTGAAGAGTTTAAAAATAGAAAAAACTCACATGTACATAAGTATTCAAAGCCTTTGCGCAATACTTTGTTGATGCACCTTTTGGCAGCAATTACAGAGCCTCAAGTCTTTTTGAATATGATGCCACAATTTGGCACACCTATATTTGGGCAGTTTCGCCCATTCCTCTTTGCAGCACTTTCAAGCTCCATCATGTTGTATGGGAACTAGGGTTGTATGGTACACCGGTATTAATATAGTACTGCGATACTAATGAATCATTTTCGGAACTATACCGCCTTTGAAAAGTACCGTGTCATTGCTGGTTTACGAGCAGACGAGCATGTTCGGCAGCGCACAATCACAGAGTACTTACAAACAGACACAGTCTGTAGACAGAAAAGGGAGAAGGCTTAAAAACTAACGATAAAGGTGAAGTTATGACACTGAAATGCCCTCAGGAAGAGGTGCTTTAAGACATGGCTAGCTAGCTAGCGGCTAAAGTCCAGCCCCAGTCTGCAGTGTTGTAGCTACTTCTAAATCACTAATCCTCGCCTCCATGGCGACAAATAAAGCAAGTTTCTTACAAGTATCATCCCTGCAGGATGAGGAATTGTTAAACATGCTTCACAACACACCGTAGCTCACCGGCGTCAAAATGTAAACAAACACCATTGGTGGATCTATACCTGACATCCACTGTAAGGATACCCAGTAACGTATTTAGTCGATACTACTATAATTAGGTCGATATTTTTTGGCATCACAACATCTTCTTTCGTTTTTTTAAAATGTATATTATGTTTGTAACCTCAGGAAATACGTCCCTGGACACATGAGGACTTTGAATATGACCAATGTATGATCCTGTAACGACTTGGTATCGGATTGATACCCAAATTTGTGGTATCATCCAAAACTAATGTAAAGTATCAAACAACAGAAGAATAGGTGATTGTTACATTTTAACAGAAGTGTAGATAGAACATGTTAAGAGAGAAAGTAAGCAGATATTAACAGTAAATGAACAAGTAGTTCAATAATTCATTTTGTACCCCTTGTCCTTAATAATTTTGACAAAATAATAGAATGGAAAATGACACAATATGTTTCTGCATATGCCAGCAGCTAAATTAGGAGCCTTTGTTTGCTTACTTACTAATAAAAGACAAGTTGTCTTGTATGTCCACTATTTTATTTAAGGACAAATTTGCAATAAGAAACATATGTTTAATGTACCGTAAGCTTTTTTGTTAAAATAAAGCCAATAATGCAATTTTTTGTGGTCCCCTTTATTTAGAAAAGTACCGAAAAGTATCGAAATAATTTTGGTACCGATACCAAAATGTTGGTACACTAATGGGAAACATTGGTTTTCCTCCAGGGTGTCTCATCCAGACTGTGAATATATGCAAAAATTATTTAAAAAAAACTTTTCACATTTTATGGGGTATTGTTTTTAGAATTTTGAGGACAAAAATGTATTTATTCCATTCAGAATAACACTGTAACATATCATTTGGAAAAACTGAACCGCTGTGAATACATCCCGAGTGCACTGCATATGGTTCCGTGACCCAAAAGGTTTACTCTCATCTCAATAATAAAAATAGCAGAGCAATGGCTCGTATGTCAGGAAAACATTTAAGGTGAGGGTTAGTTGTATCCCAAAAACAGAACATCCTTGAATATCCATTTGTAACAGCTTTTGAACAGAAAACAATGGCATATATTACAAGATATCGCCAAAAAGTTCACAGTATTCTGATGCTTTTTCGGACTGTATGCCTTTCATGCACTTCTATCTAGTTTTCTGACCTAGTAAAAGCATTGCTATCATTCCACACTGATAATATAGATCCTGAATAAGAGCTGTTTGTGTGTCGAAAACTGCATCTCGTTCTGACAAATACCAGACAGATGGTAAGCAAACACGTTTAGAAAATTAAAACATGTCGCAAAAAATAGTAGTAGTCGTAGTCGTTTAGAATGAAATGTTAAAAATGAAACAAAATAAATTGTAATAAAAAGAGTTGAGTTGAGTTTGAGTTTATTTTGAACATGCATGCATACAACATGACACATCACAATTTCCAGTTCCTCTATTCAACATGTTCGAAAAGGAGTGGGAAGAAGCAGAGCTTATTTAATCCTACCCCTTTTTTTTACATAGCAGTTGCTAAAACTTTTGTTCACTTCCTGTTCTCAATTTATTCAGAATATACTCCATATGTAATAACATTAAAGATAAATAAATACATAATAATTAGTGAAGTAAGTTACATTTCATATGGTGAGATGAGTAAGATTATTTAGAAAATAAATGGATGGATGAGATAAATTCATAATGTTTATTGTGGTTCTTCTTCTTTGTACTTTGTAAACACTTTAAGTTTGAAGAGTTTCTTGAAGTGGATCATATTAGTACATTGTTTGATTTCTTTGCCTAATCCATTCCAGAATTGAATTCCACATACTGATATACTGAAGGTCTTAACCCATAGCAAAGCAAAATTGAAGATGAGATCTCATGTATGTCTTATATACATCTCCTAGACATAAAAGAGCACTAATCGAGACCAAAGTAGTTTTCTCATTCTTCTCAGATGTATCTCCTGAGAAATAAGGCTCACAGTGAGCACTGTGAGAGATCTCAAAGTTGTCTCACAGTTATCTCTGTTCCCGATTTCAACTAAGACCAAAATGAGAGATGAATGAGCTGGTCTCCAATATGTCTCAATTATGTCTCAGTGAGAGATATACATGGTTTTGTTTCTCACTACTCACTGTTTGAGTTCTCAGATGTCTCTTTTCTATTTCGGCAAAAAGAAAATTGATGAGTATTGGTTTCAATGTGTCTCAATGATGTCTCAGTGAGAGATATACTTGGTTTTGTCTCTCACTGCTCACCATTTGAGTTGTCAGATATGCCTCTTTTCTATCTTAGGAAAAATAAATGTAAAATAAATTTTAATTTGCACAATTTAATTATACCTCAATCATACTCCAGTTTATCTCATGCCAACATTTGAAGAAAATAATTAATTCAGGCAATATGGATATATGGTTTGTAATATGGTTTATTTACATAATGTTCTACTTAATTTGTTGATTTCTTATACACACGCCATGTGCAGTAACTCAGTGACTACAATTGTGAGATTTAAAACTGAACCCAAACAATGCTGATATGATCACAAGACACTTTTTAAGACCTTTTAATATTTGTGAAATTTCTAGAGCAATGGTTCTCAAACTCTTTTCACAAAGTACCACTTCAGAAAACATTTGGCTCTCCAACCACCATGATAAGGACTAATATTAAAATACAGTGGTGTAGTAGGCTTAAATATTCATAAAAAAAGACAGTGTTTTTTTTTTAAAAAGTACATTTAATATATTGGCCACTGAAATATTACAGATAATGCAAAAACTTAATCAAAAATTATACTCCGTATACAGTACATATTTACAGACTTTTACAGCATCCACGGCAACATCACATCAGTGTGTATTTTCAGAGCATTTATAACAATGATCAAATATTTGATTTGTGGCTTCTTAGGCCAGTTCAGTTCTTAATTAGTTAAAACTTTTCAAGTGTGTTTGGGAAATGAACTGCAAACACAATGCCAGGCATAGATGTGAAGTCAAGGAAAACAACTTTAACCAATATGTCATCCAAGGATACTACTGTACTGGCAGAGGTTTCCAATAGTGGAATAACATGACTGCATGTACCATTTGTTACACTATCTTGCAGCAAAGAAAAACCTGCATGTTTAAATTCACGAACGGGGGCCCATTTGGCACATGATTGTGCTATGGTAAAGAAGAAATCAATCTGTTCATACTTTGTTTGTCTGTCATTTGAAAAAAAAAACCTGTAAAATTGTTTCTTCTATTACCTTTATCATAGTGTTTTGATGTGAGATAATTTCTCTTAACGTGTGCCCTGTGAAAGATGCCTACTGTTCCAGAATTGATGCAGTGACCAGCATGTACAGTATTTGCAATGCAGAGAGGTGAACTGTGTCCAATGGAAGTTCACTAGATGCTCCATATAGTTTAATCCTAGACAAATCTTTGTTTTCCTGACAGAAACTATCATCTTTAGTCATATGTCTGTAAAATTCAGCTATGACATTCCCTGGGTTAATAGTTTGTGAAATAACAGGAATAGACTGCACAAGTTAGACTGCATTTACCATCTGCATAGGTATATTTTGAGTACCATGTATGAGCCTTAACAAATATCCATTTTTGTCTTCAAAGTGGAAACATGAATGAGTCCATAATGGACCAAGGGCCCTGACATTGTCTGCCAGGTGCACAAGAAGGTGTACATTTGCAGTTTGGTACCGCTCACCATAGAGCAGGGGTCACCAACCTTTTTGAAAGCAAGAGCTACTTCTTGGGTACTGATTAATGCGAAGGGCTACCAGTTTGATACACACTTAAATAAATTGCCAGAAATAGCCAATTTGCTCAATTTACCTTTAACTCTATGTTATTATTAATAATTAATGATATTTACACTTAATTGAACGGTTTAAAAGAGGAGAAAACACGAAAAAAATGACTATTAAATTTTGAAACATAGTTTATCTTCAATTTTGACTCTTTAAAATTCAAAATTCAACCGAAAAAAAGAAGAGAAAAACTTAAAAAAAGAATTTATGGAACATCATTAGTAATTTTTCCTGATTAAGATTAATTTTAGAATTTTGATTAAATAGGTTAAAATCCAATTTACACTTTGTTAGAATATATAACAAATTGGACCAAGCTATATTTCTAACAAAGACAAATCATTATTTCTTCTAGATTTTCCAGAACAAAATTTTTAAGAAGATTTCAAAAGACTTTGAAATAAGATTTAAATTTGATTCTGCAGATTTTCTAGATTTGCCAGAATAATTGTTTTGAATTTTAATCATAATAAGTTGGAAGAAATATTTCACAAATATTCTTCGTCGAAAAAACAGAAGCTAAAATGAAGAATTAAATTAAAATGTATTTATTATTCTTTACAATAAAAAAAATACGTTTACTTGAACATTGATTTAAATTGTCAGGAAAGAAGAGGAAGGAATTTAAAAGGTAAAAAGGTATATGTGTTTAAAAATCCTAAAATCATTTTTAAGGTTGTATTTTTTCTCTAAAATTGTCTTTCTGAAAGTTATAAGAAGCAAAGTAAAAAAAATAATGAATTTATTTAAACAAGTGAAGACGACGTCTTTAAAATATTTTCTTGGATTTTCAAATTCTATTTGAGTTTTGTCTCTCTTAGAATTAAAAATGTCGGGCAAAGTGAGACCAGCTTGCTAGTAAATAAATACAATTTAAAAAAATAGAGGCTGCTCACTGGTAAGTGCTGCTATTTGAGCTATTTTTAGAACAGGCCAGCGGGCTACTCATCTGGTCCTTACGGGCTACCTGGTGCCCGCGGGCACCGCGTTGGTGACCCCTGCCATAGAGTGTAGCCATTTGAGAACAAACATTCCACAATAGTTTTTCTGCATGATGGATCTGTTCAACCGATATAGAGTCCATCAACAAAATGAAAATGGCTTCACTTAGTAGAAGGAAATGGTTGTAGTACATTGTTGCAAGAATTCCACGGAAAATAACCGTTTTTTGATTGATTGAGACTTTTATTAGTAGATTGCACAGTACAGTACATATTCCGTACAATTGACCACTAAATGGTAACACCCGAATAAGTTTTTCAACTTGTTTAAGTCGGGGTCCACGTTAATCAATTCATGGTCCATAGAACAGCAAAAGATCCCGGTATTCTGATGCTTTAAAAAACATTCTGTGAGATGCCACTGATCGAGGCTATGTAGTTGAGGATGGAGGACAGTCTTCCTGAAATCGCCCGTCAATTTCTTTGGTATTCTTTGCCATGCTAAAGGGCTGACGTGCCTTTGATAAGGTTATACATTTTAAGTTTGCTCAGGCAACAGGGACCCTTTACCCCTTTGACAATGGTTTTGGTTTCATTTGCGATTTTTCATATCCAGTACAAACTTTTAATTGGTGCGCAGTGGCCCATTTGGATCTCTATGTTGGAATGGAAATACATGGGTGTATCCTCTTTCCCCGGTTTCCTGGCTGTTCGCATTTATGACATCCAAATTTCCCATTGTATTGCACTGAATTAAGGACTAATGCTTTAGCAGGCAAGTCGCATGTTCCAGCAATGGTTAGCACTTTACACACAAAAGGTTCACATGTCAACTCTGCAGGTTGCACAATAATTCCATTGTCTGCAAGCTTACTCAGTGTGTCACTTAGTGGTCTCAAAAATGTACCGTATTTTTCGGAGTATAAGTCACACCAACAGAAAATGCATAATAAAGAAGGAAAAAAACATATACTGTATAAGTCGCATTTTTTGGGGAAATGTATTTGATAAAACCCAACACCAAGAATAGACATTCGAAAGGCAATTTAAAATAAATATATAAATGATAAATGGGTTATACTTGTATAGCGCTTTTCTACCTTCAAGGTACTCAAAGCGCTTTTGACAGTATTTCCACATTTACCCATTCACACACACATTCACACACTGATGGCGGGAGCTGCCATGCAAGGCGCTAACCAGCAGCCATCAGAGGCAAAGGGTGAAGTGTCTTGCCCAAGGACACAACGGACGTGACTAGGAAGGTAGAAGGTGGGAATTGAACCCCAGTAACCAGCAACACTCCGATTGCTGGCACAGCCACTCTACCAACTTCGCCATGCCGTCCATAAACAAAGAACACGCATATACATATAACTTACTTAGACATTGCTCATCAGTCTCCACATTCACATTGGTGGCTGCAGGACGGAATGACTGCAGGAAGAAAGTATCACATATTATATCTGCTGCCAGCTTAATGCACCACCACTATGCCAGTTTACTCACCAATTGTACAGTCCTTCTTGATCGTTTATTTGAGTCGACTTCTTTACCAGTTCTTCTCCATCGTTTTCCAGGTTTTCGTTTTGTCATTTCGACACTCCAATACTATGTAAATACAGACAAAGTTTGCTGGAATATACAGTGTGACTTCTTAAATGTAAAACTCTATATTATATTGAAGCAGTGTTTGTTCAGTAATGTATATTGTTACACTTCCAATGTTCTCTGTACATTTATTTCTATCATTGTTATTTCACTATGGGATGTATAAAGTGTATCTTATCACTTGCGATGCAAATAAACTCAAACTCAACTCAACTCGGTGGAGGTGAGTATTGTAGCGGCTGGCTACGGGGTGTTAGCCAATGACTTTGGCTGGGGGGCGGGACTTCCGGGAGGGATAGGGTAGTGACGTTGATAATAGGGAGTGGTGGTTCAAGTTTTGCCGGGAAAAGGGTTAGAGTCTAACCCAGGGGTCACCAACGCGGTGCCCGCGGGCACCAGGTCGCCCGTAAGGACCAGATGAGTCGCCCGCGGGCCTGTTCTAAAAAAAAAAAAAATTAAAAAAAATTAAAAAAAATAAAATAATAATAATATTTTTTTATTTTTTTATTTTTTTTAATTAAATCTACATAGAAAAAACACAAGATACACTTTCAATCAGTGTATCAACCCAAACAACCTCCCCCATGCACACTCATCCACACAAAAGGGGTTATTTCTTTCTGCTACCAATATTCTGGTTCCCACAACATAGACAACACATCTGCAAGGGACACAGTCCCTGAAGCACACATGATTGTATAGGCTGCTGGTCCACTAACATTTTCATTAATTACTATTTTGTATGTAATTATTTTTATATTGTTTTACTTTCTTTTTTATCCAAGAAAATGTTTTTTATTTATTTATCTTATTTTATTTTATTTTTTAAAAAAGGGCCTTATCTTCAACAGACCAGGTTGTCAATGAAATTAGATTTTTTTAAAGGGTTTTTTAAACCAGGCCCAGTCCAGATAATGTCCAAGTCGGACTCAGCAACACACACCTTCATTCATGTACACAGAAAAAAATTAGGGAACACAACAGATTGCATATAATTTATAAACAAAACACTTTGCATTCCATTCGAAAGGACGTTCCCTTTAGATTTCCGATCCTTAACATTTTACATTTATCATAATGATTGCTGTGAAAATATGTCCAAAAGATTAAGAAGGTTCCGCAAACAATGAGGAAAAATTTTATCTTTGTGAATCAGCCTTTTCTGACATGAACTTCATCAAGAACAAACACAGAACACGCCTCACTGATGCACATCTGCAAGACTCACTCAGAGTTGCAGTGTCAAGTTACACACCAGAGTACAACACACTAGTTAACAGCATGCAATGCCAGGCTTCCCACTAAACAGATAACAGATTTGGTGTCCAGTTCAAAGTGTGACATGATTTAAAAATTTGAGAGTTTGCTTTTGTATTTTACATGAGTTATTATTTGTACAAACATGGTGCAAAGTAATTCATGATTTGTTAAAAAATGTTAGTGGCGACTTCCGGTTAAGATGTGAAGGAGGGAGGACGCGTCCGAGCGACTCTCCGTGAATTTGACACTCAAATTGTATAAAAACCACATATTGTGAGGAAATTCGAGTTGAAAGGAGAACATAAGTGATTATAGGCACACTATGGCTTCGCGGGGCGGCAAAACTCCACAGCAGGGGATAAAGGCGCACTTTACTCGGCATAGTAAAACTACCACTACAAACAGTGGGACTAGCTTAGCCTCTCCAGCTAGTAGCTCTGTAGCTGCTAAAGAGGCTAATGCTGGTAGCATGACCGCAGCCAGCCTACCCCCAGAAATGGAGAGCCTACACCGACTCATGACCGCATCAATGGAGAATATAATAGCTCCGCTGAAGAGGACCATGGATGAAGTGAAGATAATTGTGGAGGATCAAGGCAAAAGGATCGTCGACTTGGAAGAAAACGCAACGCAGCTAACTGAACGAGTCACCGCTCTTGAGGCTATATGTGAGCAGCTCTTGACCCAGAACGAGTCACTGAACGAACGCATGGAAGACGCCTCTAACAGGTCTAGACGCTGCAACCTGCGCGTCACGAACGTACTACCGAGTCCTGGGGAAAGGAACGACTGTGTCCAATTCATGCAAAACTTTTTTGCCACAGTACTTGGGGACGTGTTCACCGAGCCACCCATACTAGACAGAGCGCACAGGATCGGTAAGGAAAATCCGGGGCCCAACCCGGGGCCTAGAGTGATGATTGTCCGCTTCCATTACTTTCAGGACAAGATGCGTGCACTACGGGCAGACAGGAGCCTGCTACAATGGAAGGGACAGAAAATTATGCTCTATCCAGATTATGCGCCAGCTACTGTGAAACTTCGTGCCACATTCACCAAGGTAAAAGCTCAAATGTGGAAGAAGAATGTCCGATTCCGCCTCGTCTTTCCAGCTGTTTTAAAGGTGGAATTTAAAAACAAAACGCATGCATTCAAGACCGCTGATGAAGCACAACGATTCTATGACCGGCGTATAGCCAGACTCCCGGACATGGAGAGAAACACAACTACCAAACCAGCGAGAAGAGGGCGCGCCACCACCCAGGAGAGAGGCGACACCGGCCGGGAGAGAGAGGAGGAGAACGGCGCTGGACTAGGCAACGAAGAGGATGGAACGCACGGGAAGAACGGTCCGGGAGGAGAGGACGAGGCGATGGGAGGCATCAGCGTGGAAGGAGAATATAACGACGAGGTGAACGACGGCGAAGAAGAAGACGGCGGCAGCGGCAGCGAGTCCGGAGACAACATGGGGGCTCTGGACGAGAATGACGGTACTGAGTAGCATTGATCCGAGAAATGGGGTAAGAACACCACTACAACTGACACTTATGTAAATAGACACATCCACGGTTGCCTGCCAAGGAAATGGACACATTGAAGGGAATAGACTGATGGGAAACGGACAGAGATTTACTTTCTTTTGGACTTTTGCAAGAACTTGGGACTCACGGGGGGGAGGGGGATGGTCAGGGGAAATAAGGGAAACGCTGGTATGGTTTATTGGTTTAGTCTATGTTTGAACTCTCATTCTATAAGATATTAGATCTGGAATCAGATAGAATACAAACCTTTTTTTTTGTTTTGTTCTGTTTGTGTGTGTGTGTGTGTATGTGGGTGTGTGTGTGTGTGGGTGTGTGCGTGTGTGTGTATCCATTCATACATATGTGTGTGGGTGCGTGCGTGAGTATCCACATCAGGACATGGATCGTGTGTGGGTGCTTTTGTGGGAATGTGGGCAAGTTCGCATGTTTTTGTATGCATATGTATGTGTGAATGGGATTTTACGTGGGTATCTGATAAACATTTAGAAGCACTACATGTTTGTAATGATCCTATATGTATTTTACTGTAAACCTTTTTTATTTATATTTTCCACGGAGGGAGAGAGGAAAGATGACGGTATAAGGGAGAATGTATAATATTTAAGGGACTAAATTGGTTGAACATTGGATATCATACAGGCGACAAAACATTATGGAACCTGATCTGTACAGGGTTCAACTTGAATATCTTTTCATACTCTTGTGTACTAAAAGAGGGATTTGGAAGGCATTTCCCCTTCGTCTCAGCTCGATTGTTGTCTCTGCTTTCACCACCTATTTCCCTCTCTCCCTCTATATTTTTCTATTTGTTTATATTTTTTATTATTTTCTATTTTATTACTCAGTTGTACTGCATATATGTTGAGGATGAGACCGATCTATATATACATCAATATTATGGATAAGTTGTTGACTTTGTTTTACACTGGACATGCTAGCGTAGAGGGGCTCCCCTGTCTTCGTTCCCGGTGGGCTTGTCTCCGGGGCGCTGTGGTGGGTGCTGCCGTAGCTGGGTCGACAGCCGGTTTAGTGTTGTGGTGCTGCGGTGGCGCCCGTTGGGGCGCTCGGGAGACAGGTCTATACGTACCCTGGTGCAATGGAAGTAGTTTGATATGCGAAATGAATACTACCACATTCCTTTTTTCAAGTGAATATATGCGTGGTTGTGGGTGAGTGCGTATATGTATTTACATGTATGTGCACATATAGGTCCGCATATATATTACCGGTTTTTTTCTGTTTTGTTTTTTTGTCTCTCATGTTCAAAAAAGAACACTGGTTACTAGGTAGTATAACTAGGAATATGCTCTCTGTCCTGATATAGATATAATCCCAGAGATTTAACTTTGATATAGAATCATGAACCGTGGATATTGATACTTTTTGTTTTCTTATTGGAACATTGACCTTTCTCCTATATACCCTCTTAGGGGTTTTTGTTTATCTTTTCTTTTATTCTAACTCACAATGTTATGGTTGAGGGACCTGTGTAGAGGAGAGTCGCTCGCTGTGCGATAGAGATAGGAAATGGTTAAAGCTAGCCAGGTTGAGGATTGGAGAGGATCACGCGAGCGAGCCTCTGTACCTTGGGGGTCATCTTTTGTTTCTTGTTTTATTTTTATTTTTATTTTCTTCATTATTCAAAAAAATTTAACTGAAACATGCAACAGACGTGATACAGGGAAGACAGAAAAAGTACGAAAGGAAAACCTTTATGCAAAGTAATGAAGTAAGGGTGGTGTCATTGAATGTTAATGGGTTAAACAATCCGATTAAGAGAAGCAAAGTCTTGGCTAAATTCAAAAAGGAAAAGATGCAGGTAATATATTTACAGGAAACGCACTTATCTAAACAGGAACATGAAAAATTCAGGAAACTCGGGTACAACAATACATTTTACAGTACATTCTTAAAACAGAGTAATAGGAGGGGTGTCGCCATATTAATATCGAACTCAGTTAAATTTGAATTAATCAAGGAAATATGTGATAAAGAGGGGAGATATATAATAGTGAAAGGGAAATTGGAAAACCAAACAGTAACGTTAATTAATGTCTATGTCCCCCCAGATAGCGGTAAATCCACGTATGAGAAAATATTTGATGTTATTAACAAAGAAGCAGAGGGGGTTTGGCTGTGTGGAGGTGACATTAATCTGACTTTGAATTATAACTTAGACACGACAAGCACGATTAGAAGTAAGGAACACATTAGCAAATATGTGAACATAATGATGAAGGAATTGGGAATAATAGACATATGGAGAGAACTACACCCGTTGGAGAAGGACTATACTCATTACTCAGCACCACATCAAATGTACAGTAGAATAGATATGTATCTGATGAACAAAGAAGAAATACACAGAGTGAAGGAGTGCAACATAGGAGTAACGGATCTCTCAGACCATAGTGCCATATACTTGACAATTCATCTAAATAGTAGGAAGAAAAACACGTTATGGAGATTGAATGTGGGCATCCTGAATAGTGAAAGTGTGATAGAATCAACAAAAAAAGATATAACCTCATATTTAGAAGAGAATGATAACGGGGAGGTGGAGCCGACAATTTTATGGGATGCTCTGAAGGCGGTCTTAAGGGGGAAGTTGATAGCTCAAACATCTTTTATGAAAAAGGCAAGATTAGAATTATATCAAAAACGAATCGGAAAATTGAAAGATTTGGAACAACAACATAAAACAGTGGGAACCTCTGAGATAATGGATCAGATTAAAGACATGAGAAAAAAAGTAAACGAAATGCTTATGGATGAGGTCGAAAAAAAGACCAGGTTTGTGAAACAAACATACTACGAGGGAGGCTCTAAAGCAACAAAGATGTTAGCTAGGAGACTGAAAAAACAACAAACATTAAATAATATTCACAAAATAAGGGACCCCAAGACCAACAACCTATTATACGATCCAGAAGCGATTGAAAACGTATTTGAAAATTATTATCGAACACTATATACACAACCAGTTGCGGCAAGAGAGGAGGAAATGGAACTTCTCTTAAATTCATTGGACCTGCCTTCATTGGGAGTTAGCCAAAACAAGATGCTAAACGCTAATATAACAATTGGGGAAATTGAAGAAGCAATACAAAGGACCAAAAATAACAAATCCCCGGGGACAGATGGCTTTAGTGCCGAATTTTACAAGACATTTAAAGAAGAGTTGATTCCCTTATTACAGACCTCCTTTAATTACACCCTTAAAAAAGGAAAAATTCCCCCCTCATGGAAAGAAGCGATTATATCAGTAATACATAAAGAAGGTAAAGATAAAGAAGACTGTAACAATTATAGACCTATTTCGCTACTGAATGTGGACTACAAGTTGTATACATCTATTATTTCAAAAAGGTTTGAAAACTTTATGTCGGATCTAATAGAGGACTGCCAAACTGGATTTATTAGGGAAAGACAAACTCAGGATAACATAAGGAGAGCCTTACATTTAGTTGATGAAATACAGAAGACAAAAACAAGTGCTATGCTCGTGAGTGTTGATGCTCACAAAGCATTCGACAGTGTAAATTGGTTATACCTGTATAAAGTAATGGAAAGACTAGGCTTTAACAAAAAATCAGTACAGATAATAAAGTCACTATACCAAGAACCATCAGCTAGAGTCAAAATAAATGGAAGTCTATCGAAAAGCTTCAAATTGGAGAGGTCTACCAGGCAGGGTTGCTGTTTATCCCCGACGTTATTCGCATTATTTATAGAACCATTAGCCCAACTGATTAGAGAAAACAAGGAAATTAAAGGTATACAGATTAGACATAATGAACACAAGGTGGGGCTTTTTGCAGACGATGTACTGATCTATCTCCGAGATCCAGAAGAAACATTCCCTAGATTAATGAGAACCCTCGAAGATTATGGACGATATTCGGGGTATAAGTTAAATGTCACAAAAACACAAATATTATTGTTAAACTATAACCCCTCATTAGAAATTAGAGAGACGTATAAACTAAATTGGGACCTGGAAATGGTCAAATATTTGGGAGTTAATATAACAAAGGAAAGAGATAAACTATATGAAGCCAACTATGGGTCGATAAATCTGAGGCTTAAAATGGATCTGGAGAGATGGTCAGTGCTGTGTCTGGACTTAAGCTCAAGAATAGAAATAATCAAGATGAATGTGTTGCCGAGACTCTTGTACTTGTTTCAATCCCTACCAGTAGCAGTACCACAAATACAATTTGATGAGTGGGATAAAAATATATCGAGATTCATATGGGGGGGTAAAAGACCCAGAATTAGGTTCGAAACTCTCCAGCTGCCCAAGGTAAAAGGGGGAATGGCATTGCCAAATCTGAAAGAATATTTCCATGCAGCCCAACTTCGGTATCTAGTATGCTGGTGTAGACCAGAATACGAAGCGAAATGGAAGGGAATTGAATTAGACCAGGGGAGAGATCTTATCCAAAACTTGTTGGCAAATAAAACAATAGAAAAGAGAGTAGAGGCAGAACTGAGTCCGATTACTAAATTTACAATTGGAATTTGGAATAATATCTCAAAAAAATACAAATTAGAGGATGAAAGAAAGATACTAGGATGGTTGACACGTGATCCCAATTTCAAGCCTGGGTTCGAAGATCATGGGTTTAAACAGTGGGAACGAAAAGGCTTGACGGCAATGTGCACACTGTTGGAAGATGGGCAGATGAGGAGTTTCGAAGACCTACGGGCGACATATGATCTAGACAAACATGAGTTCTTCCGGTATTTACAGATAAGGGACTACTATATTAAAAAAATTAAAAGGGCATCAATGAACCCGCTAATTAGAATAATGGTACAAGCTTATAATAATAAAAAATGTAGAGTGATCTCAGCTGTTTACCAGGGATTGATGACAAGCAAGGGGACTTCAACCATGTACATTAAAGAGAAATGGGAAAGA
Organism: Entelurus aequoreus; assembly: GCF_033978785.1. Lineage (NCBI taxonomy): Eukaryota > Metazoa > Chordata > Actinopteri > Syngnathiformes > Syngnathidae > Entelurus > Entelurus aequoreus. Next base: position 39,834,674 of record NC_084756.1, on the reverse strand, counting down.
GGATTTGGGGAGCAGATCACTGAAAAGGACTGGTATAATATTTGTAAAACGCAGTGCACGGCCACGAGTTCTAGGGTATGGAGGGAGTTTTGCTGGAAAAACATGACTAGATACTTTATAACTCCAAAAATAAGCGGAAGAGTCGCAGCAAAGAAACAACCATGTTGGAGGCTATGTGGAAATATGGACGCTGACCACGAACATGTGTTCTGGAACTGTCCCAATATTGAAAAATATTGGTATGACGTGTGGTCAGTGATAAAAGAAGTACTACAATATGACATTCCAAAAACAAGTATGATACTATACTTGGGAAACTTGACGCAGGAATATATGCAATTCGATGATTTCTATTTAGTCAAGGTTTTGTTAGCAGCCAGCAAAAAGGCAATTACAAGACTGTGGCGTAGTAGCAGCTCACCGACCTGTGAACAGTGGCTGTGCATTGTGGAAGAACTATATGTAATGGAAAGATTTACACATAGACTCAGAATACAGGAGGAACTATTTCTTGAGAAATGGACAAAATGGACTGAATACAAAACTCAGGAAAATGACACCACAAATGCTTGATATGGAATATAAATTGACTATGTATATATTGTAAGATGTTGACCCTGTTGATATATGTATGCATGTGACAGAATAAAAATTTAAGTTTAAAAAAAAAAGAATTATGTACAACATCATTAAAGTGGTACATCATCTAAAAAACGTCAGCAAGGAACAACAACCACTTACCATCACTAGGATGGAACTTGCTTTGACGACGGGAATCAGACCAGCTGTTACCAACCCCGACACAGAAGACCGGATAAAGGGTAATGCAAAAAATTGGGCACATTCTACAATTATAATTCTTAGGGAACATTACCATAAAACACTGCAATCAGAAGCTGATAAACTGGGGGAATTTATTTCACACAATTGGGAAGCCCCATTCAAAGTGGCCTCGGCGTGGGCCAAGACACACCTAGGGCGCAGGCTGACGACTGAGACGCTCCAGCAGGCCCAGTCTCAGGTGGACTCGGTCTTGGTTGACACCCGGGCCGTTGAGGAGGTGTTGCCCCCAGCGCGGCGCCGACGTACCGAGCCTCGAGCGGACTCGGACTCGTTGGACAACCGCGTTGTCATGGAGGTGGTGCACCCCTCGCTGCCCCCGCCGGTCATTCTACCAACTGCCGCTGCACACGCCACGGTGTCCACCATGACCGACCCCATTACCAGGGAGTGGTCCCCTGAGGTGGAGCAGGATCGGGACCCGCGTGGACGGGTGACTCCGGTCCCTTTCCCGGTCTTGTCGCCTTCCTCTCCGGCTACCGAACCATCTGTGGCCCAGAGAGCAACGCGACCTCGCAAGCCGTGCAGCAGACCTGCCGACGACGCTATCGTCGAGGCACCTTTGGTCCGGCCGCATGGGCCGCGATCGCGGGTCGGTGCTGAGATCGGGGTCCTCCCGGTGGTCTCCGACACGCCGCCTCGCCCGGCTCCACCTGTTGAACACAGTGCGTTGATTTTGATACATGGGGATGAGAATGTGCGGGGGACTCCTGACCAGCCAGAGACGGACCAACACTTACCTGAGCAGTCGGGGTCGCCCACACGGGATCAGTCTTCCCCGGACACGCCTCCACCCTGGTACCTACTCTACCCTGAGCGGTCACAGGAACCCCTCCCGGACCCGCCCATCCCGGACGCGCCTCCTCCGGACACGCCTCCTCCGGACGCGCCTCTTCCGGACACGCCTCTTCCGGACACGCCTCTTCCGGACACGCCCCTCCCGGACACGCCCCTCTTGGACCTACCCGTCCCGGATCCACTCCTCCCGGGCGTGCCCCTCCCGGAGACGTCCGTCCCAGACAGGCCTGTCCTGGGTCTGAGAACCCCAAGTTGGGCCCAACTGTTTTCTGGAAGCCAGAAAAAAACAAAAACAGTCACTTCGACTTCACAGCCGACAGAAGACAATAGTACGGCGCAGGTTACCACGCCTACGAGTCCGAGCACTGCCAGAAAGCCCACTGTGCACATCAACTCGGATCGAAAAATGATGGATTGGCACCTGTCTGTCAGCAGGAAGGTCGTGGTGATCGGGGACTCTAACCTCAAGCACCTCCCAGCCTTTCGTCACCAGGACATCCAGATCGACAGCTACCCGGGGGCCAGATTTCTCCATGCAGAGGCCATCCTGAAAAAAACAGCAGTTAGTCCTGAGGTTGAGAAGGTGGTCTTAGCATTCGGTATCAATAATAGGGAACAAAAACCCAAGGTTACCACCTTCAAACAGCTCCGGAGGGCCCTTAAAGCGGCCAAAACGACCTTCCCTAATGCCGAAGTCTTCATCCCCCTCCTCAATTTCTCGGAATCCCTGCCCGAGGAACACAAGGACAACCTCCGGCTGATTAACAATTACATCCAAACCCGCCTCCAATTCTTCCCGGCACTCGCCGACGACGATTTTGAAACGGGGAGGGACAAGATCCATTGGACAAAGGACACAGCCAAGAACATGATGAGGCACTGGTATCACTGTTTAAACTTGACCTCCCCAAAAGCCCGACCTTTCGGGGGGGAAACATAAACACAAACAAAAACATCGTAAATTTATCAAAAAATTTCCTACTTACCTCATCGCAGCATTCCCTCCTCGACAAGGGCCTCAGTTTCGTCCCGTCCACCAGCCTCAGTCCAGAGTGGCACCATCAAGTAAAATTCGACCTGCAGGAATATCATAGAAGTGTCAAAACTGCGGTTTTCTATGAAAAGCAAGAGTCTCTTGGGCCGCGACCTTTCACCCCGAGGTCCGATTGGGAGCCCTCACCGGGACTGCTTCCTCCAGAGGTCCAAACGCTGGTCCTGGCGGACGAACACCCGTCGCTCCTATCGGGCTGCGCCCTCGCGGTCGCGCCCAACCTGACGCGGGACGAAACAGAGGCCCTGCATAGCCTGAAAAACAACAGGAACATAATTATTAAGCCGGCAGACAAGGGTAGCGCAGTGGTCATCATGGATAGGTCTCAATATGTCTGGGAGGGCACCAGACAATTGAGTGACACCACCTACTACCAACCATTGGCCACGCCCATTTACCCACAAACGATCCCTATGGTCGAAAACATAGTCAAAAATTTAATGAAAAAACGATTCATTAACCACAAACAAAAGACTTACCTCTTGGGCGAATCGGAGCCCCGCCCCCGTAGGTTCTACTTGCTCCCCAAGATCCACAAGGAACGACACAAGTGGAGCCGACCGTACGAGATACCCCCGGGCAGGCCCATTGTGTCCGACTGCGGCAGTGAAACCTACAGGACGGCGGCGTTTATAGATTACTTTTTGACCCCACTCTCCATTAAACACGAGAGTTATCTTAAGGACACATATGACTTTATTGACAAAATTAAAAATTTGATCATTCCCCAAGAGGCAGTCTTGTTTACCATTGATATTGATAGTTTGTACACGAATATTGACATTGACCAGGGCATCCAAGCCGTCAAAAACATTTTTTATAAATACCGAGATGTTAGCAGGCCCGAGAAGGAACTCCTCCAGCTTCTCGACATCAACCTCAGGAGGAACGACTTTGAGTTCAATGGCCGGTTCTTTCTACAGATCAAGGGCACGGCCATGGGCAAAAAGTTTGCTCCGGCCTATGCTAACATCTTCATGGCAGAATGGGAGACCTCTGCCCTTGCTGCCTGCGCAATCAGGCCCCTCCATTATTTCAGGTATTTGGATGATATCTGGGGGGTGTGGACTCATTCCATGGAGGAATTTGAGGGGTTCCGCCACACCCTGAATACCCACAACCCCAGTATCACCATTAAGTCCACCACCAGCCCCACGTCAGTGGACTTCCTGGACACTACCACCTTCAAGGGTCCGGATTTCACCTCCACTCACCATTTGGACATTAAGGTGTTTTTTAAAGAGACGGATACCCATGCCCTCCTCCACAAAACCAGCTTCCACCCCCGACACACCTACGCGGGATTGGTGAAGTCCCAGCTGCTGAGGTTCCACCGGATCTGCACCAGGCGGGAGGACTTTGTAACGGCCATGGGAGCCCTGTTCACGGCCCTGAGGAAGAGAGGGTATTCCAGATCCTTCCTCAGGAGACAGTTCAGGTGCTTCCTGGACCAGAAGAAGCCTCCCCCTGGTAAACACATGATCCCCCTCATTACAACCTTCTCGCCTGCGGCGGTACAGGTTTCCAGAAGGGTCAAGGGTAACTTTTGTACCTTTGTGGAGAAAAGCGGCAAACTGAAGGACTATTATCTGGTCTCGGCCTACCGCAAAAATCCCAGCCTGGGTGATCTGCTTGTCAGGGCTCGGATCAGTTCCACCGGAGATCCGCCCTCGGCCCGGAGCAGCGCTCCCTTGCGGAACATCCCTTGGCTGGTCAATCGCCACAGCGGTAAGGTCTTCCGGCCGCTGTGCAGAGGAGACGGGCAGGTCAAAAATTGCGTGTATGTTATCCTCTGCCAGCGTTGCCGTGCTATGTATGTTGGTGAAACGGGTAACACCATCGCCACCCGTTTCCACCAACATAAATATAACATTGTCCGGCAGAAGAACACCACCACCTACCTTGTCCAACACTTTATCCGGCACGGGTGGGCTTCTGTCCGGGCGTGTGTGGTCCAAGCCAACTCCAGATGGAGTGCCGCCCAACGGAGGCGGGCGGAAGGCCTCTGGATCCACAGACTGGGTACTAGACACCCGGGGGGGCTCAATGAGGCGTGAGTGCGAGCCCGCTGGGCCATAGACGGACCGTGCACACCCTTCTTATTCTTTTTTTTCGCTCTTTTCTATCGCCCCACCCCCACCCTTAGCCCTAACCCTAACCAACTCTCTTTCTCTATGCCTAACCCTAACCAACTCTTTTTCTTTATGCCTAACCCTAACCCTAACTCTAAACCTAACCCTAACCCTAACCCTAACCCTAACCCCAACCCCAACCCTAACCCGCCTGTGCCTCTGGTCCACTTACGGCTCGCGCTCTGCCTTGTGGGCCCACCTGGGCCATTTGTGTACACACAAACAACAAAAACAACATCATATTATTCCCACTTACCCTACTTACCTGCATTGTACAGCTACTTACCTGGGTATTCGGACATTCCGGCGCTGGGGGGGCCCCGGATGTCCCAGCACTCCTACGAGGACCTGCAAAAAAATACAAAAAACATCTTAAAAAATCACAAAAAACCTCAAAAATTCACAAAAACACATTAAAAAACCTGAAAAACTTCCTAAAAACATTGTTGGACCTGTTCGGACTCCATAAAGGAGCCATACTTACCTTGGTCCACGGCTTGGTTCACTGTGCAACTAATAGTGAATTTTTCTAACCTTTTTTTTATATGTAGTACAGTATATATCTGTATATGTGGACATAATTGTACATATATATATATATATATATATATATATATATATATATAAGAATTTTTTATTATATTTTATTATTGATTTTTATTTTAATTCACTATTATAAGCAATTCTATAGGGGTTAATTGTGCTTGGGGCCACACATTCCTGCAGTCACGTGGTTTATCAGTGGAGATTTTTGGCTTTGCAAAAATAATTCCTTATTTTCTGCCAGCCATGACTCCACCCCACCTCTCGCAGCCAATGGCCTCACTTGCCATCGAACCACCGGAGGAGCAACAGCTCACGAAATTGCACGAACAAGCCGATTTTCAACTCATTCAGTTAGACAAGTCTTACGCCTGAAGAAGGTACAGAGAGTACCGAAACGTTGCGAAACAAGACTTGCATTTATCACAAATTTACACTATTTTACCTCCTTTTCTCCCATTTTCCCTCTTTCCCTTTAATTTGGTGCCGTGGCGAGCTGGTCTCCCACGAGGCGAAAAGTCCGTTGACAATTCGCTTACTTACGTTCAGTTTTACAACCCTAAGTTTCTTAGCTAGTTAGTTCAACCCCTTTCCTTGGGGATTTTTTATCGTTCTTCGCAGAACCGCCCTTAGTTGTTTGTTAATTTGTTTTTTTGTCGAGAGTGCTTCGCATTCTCGGCCATCTTGAGACATCCGGTCCGGGCGGAAGTGCGCCACACAGCGGGCGGAAGCTCGCCGGTTTTCTCTTGTTTCACTTTATATATATATATATTATTTCCCATACAATTTTAATTTCTATTTCACCCTACTTACCTTAGTCCCTAATATAATTTTAGCCTACCCACCTTATTCTAATCACCAAAATAACGCATTTTCCAAAAAATGACGGCGTGGGAGGACGAGGAATGGCACCAGGTCCGTCCGCGCGGACGGAAACAGTGCCAGCAGCGCGAGATGGTTCCGCGTTCCCGATCCCCGCATCATAACGACCGCCATTACGGCCAAAACACACAATTTTCCGGCCGTTTTCAGCACCTAACATATGCTGAAGTGACTCGAGGTTGGCCTCATGATCACGATCATTGTTGCGGCGGCCATGGCCGCCCCCAAGGGGACACGCGTCGCCGTGATCATGACGCGCGGCACCGTGATCATGACGCGCGTCACCGTGATCATGACGCGCGTCACCGTGAGCATGACGCGCGTCACCGTGATCGCGACGCGCATCACCGTGATCGCGACGCGCGTGACCGTAATCATGGCGCGCGTGACCGTGATCGTGGCGCGCGTGACCGGGACCATGACGCGCGTGACCGGGATCATGACGCTCGTGACCGGGATCATGACGCGCGTGGCCGGGATCTTGACGCGCGTCGCCGAGATCATGACGCGCGTCACCGGGATCATAACGCGCGTGAGATACGAGACAGCGCCCCACAGTGGCGAAACAACGACACTGCACGCCAAAATAATAACACATTTTTCAGAGGCTTCCAACCGCAACATCCAAATTTTCCGGCAGATGACATGCCCCGCCAAAACAGGGGAAATTTCCACCCTACCCATGATAACCCTCCCTATCCCAGGGGGACTCATAGGGCAAATCATAGGGGTAACAAACAACACAAAACAGCACGGGGAAAACGCCGCAAAGAAAGAACAGCCAAGATTAACCAGGCACATCCCCCCAGGGCATCTTCTCCTGACAATCTGGACCCCGACTTTAGCTCCATAGCTAGAATTATGTACAACATCATTAAAGTGGTACATCATCTAAAAAACGTCAGCAAGGAACAACAACCACTTACCATCACTAGGATGGAACTTGCTTTGACGACGGGAATCAGACCAGCTGTTACCAACCCCGACACAGAAGACCGGATAAAGGGTAATGCAAAAAATTGGGCACATTCTACAATTATAATTCTTAGGGAACATTACCATAAAACACTGCAATCAGAAGCTGATAAACTGGGGGAATTTATTTCACACAATTGGGAAGCCCCATTCAAAGTGGCCTCGGCGTGGGCCAAGACACACCTAGGGCGCAGGCTGACGACTGAGACGCTCCAGCAGGCCCAGTCTCAGGTGGACTCGGTCTTGGTTGACACCCGGGCCGTTGAGGAGGTGTTGCCCCCAGCGCGGCGCCGACGTACCGAGCCTCGAGCGGACTCGGACTCGTTGGACAACCGCGTTGTCATGGAGGTGGTGCACCCCTCGCTGCCCCCGCCGGTCATTCTACCAACTGCCGCTGCACACGCCACGGTGTCCACCATGACCGACCCCATTACCAGGGAGTGGTCCCCTGAGGTGGAGCAGGATCGGGACCCGCGTGGACGGGTGACTCCGGTCCCTTTCCCGGTCTTGTCGCCTTCCTCTCCGGCTACCGAACCATCTGTGGCCCAGAGAGCAACGCGACCTCGCAAGCCGTGCAGCAGACCTGCCGACGACGCTATCGTCGAGGCACCTTTGGTCCGGCCGCATGGGCCGCGATCGCGGGTCGGTGCTGAGATCGGGGTCCTCCCGGTGGTCTCCGACACGCCGCCTCGCCCGGCTCCACCTGTTGAACACAGTGCGTTGATTTTGATACATGGGGATGAGAATGTGCGGGGGACTCCTGACCAGCCAGAGACGGACCAACACTTACCTGAGCAGTCGGGGTCGCCCACACGGGATCAGTCTTCCCCGGACACGCCTCCACCCTGGTACCTACTCTACCCTGAGCGGTCACAGGAACCCCTCCCGGACCCGCCCATCCCGGACGCGCCTCCTCCGGACACGCCTCCTCCGGACGCGCCTCTTCCGGACACGCCTCTTCCGGACACGCCTCTTCCGGACACGCCCCTCCCGGACACGCCCCTCTTGGACCTACCCGTCCCGGATCCACTCCTCCCGGGCGTGCCCCTCCCGGAGACGTCCGTCCCAGACAGGCCTGTCCTGGGTCTGAGAACCCCAAGTTGGGCCCAACTGTTTTCTGGAAGCCAGAAAAAAACAAAAACAGTCACTTCGACTTCACAGCCGACAGAAGACAATAGTACGGCGCAGGTTACCACGCCTACGAGTCCGAGCACTGCCAGAAAGCCCACTGTGCACATCAACTCGGATCGAAAAATGATGGATTGGCACCTGTCTGTCAGCAGGAAGGTCGTGGTGATCGGGGACTCTAACCTCAAGCACCTCCCAGCCTTTCGTCACCAGGACATCCAGATCGACAGCTACCCGGGGGCCAGATTTCTCCATGCAGAGGCCATCCTGAAAAAAACAGCAGTTAGTCCTGAGGTTGAGAAGGTGGTCTTAGCATTCGGTATCAATAATAGGGAACAAAAACCCAAGGTTACCACCTTCAAACAGCTCCGGAGGGCCCTTAAAGCGGCCAAAACGACCTTCCCTAATGCCGAAGTCTTCATCCCCCTCCTCAATTTCTCGGAATCCCTGCCCGAGGAACACAAGGACAACCTCCGGCTGATTAACAATTACATCCAAACCCGCCTCCAATTCTTCCCGGCACTCGCCGACGACGATTTTGAAACGGGGAGGGACAAGATCCATTGGACAAAGGACACAGCCAAGAACATGATGAGGCACTGGTATCACTGTTTAAACTTGACCTCCCCAAAAGCCCGACCTTTCGGGGGGGAAACATAAACACAAACAAAAACATCGTAAATTTATCAAAAAATTTCCTACTTACCTCATCGCAGCATTCCCTCCTCGACAAGGGCCTCAGTTTCGTCCCGTCCACCAGCCTCAGTCCAGAGTGGCACCATCAAGTAAAATTCGACCTGCAGGAATATCATAGAAGTGTCAAAACTGCGGTTTTCTATGAAAAGCAAGAGTCTCTTGGGCCGCGACCTTTCACCCCGAGGTCCGATTGGGAGCCCTCACCGGGACTGCTTCCTCCAGAGGTCCAAACGCTGGTCCTGGCGGACGAACACCCGTCGCTCCTATCGGGCTGCGCCCTCGCGGTCGCGCCCAACCTGACGCGGGACGAAACAGAGGCCCTGCATAGCCTGAAAAACAACAGGAACATAATTATTAAGCCGGCAGACAAGGGTAGCGCAGTGGTCATCATGGATAGGTCTCAATATGTCTGGGAGGGCACCAGACAATTGAGTGACACCACCTACTACCAACCATTGGCCACGCCCATTTACCCACAAACGATCCCTATGGTCGAAAACATAGTCAAAAATTTAATGAAAAAACGATTCATTAACCACAAACAAAAGACTTACCTCTTGGGCGAATCGGAGCCCCGCCCCCGTAGGTTCTACTTGCTCCCCAAGATCCACAAGGAACGACACAAGTGGAGCCGACCGTACGAGATACCCCCGGGCAGGCCCATTGTGTCCGACTGCGGCAGTGAAACCTACAGGACGGCGGCGTTTATAGATTACTTTTTGACCCCACTCTCCATTAAACACGAGAGTTATCTTAAGGACACATATGACTTTATTGACAAAATTAAAAATTTGATCATTCCCCAAGAGGCAGTCTTGTTTACCATTGATATTGATAGTTTGTACACGAATATTGACATTGACCAGGGCATCCAAGCCGTCAAAAACATTTTTTATAAATACCGAGATGTTAGCAGGCCCGAGAAGGAACTCCTCCAGCTTCTCGACATCAACCTCAGGAGGAACGACTTTGAGTTCAATGGCCGGTTCTTTCTACAGATCAAGGGCACGGCCATGGGCAAAAAGTTTGCTCCGGCCTATGCTAACATCTTCATGGCAGAATGGGAGACCTCTGCCCTTGCTGCCTGCGCAATCAGGCCCCTCCATTATTTCAGGTATTTGGATGATATCTGGGGGGTGTGGACTCATTCCATGGAGGAATTTGAGGGGTTCCGCCACACCCTGAATACCCACAACCCCAGTATCACCATTAAGTCCACCACCAGCCCCACGTCAGTGGACTTCCTGGACACTACCACCTTCAAGGGTCCGGATTTCACCTCCACTCACCATTTGGACATTAAGGTGTTTTTTAAAGAGACGGATACCCATGCCCTCCTCCACAAAACCAGCTTCCACCCCCGACACACCTACGCGGGATTGGTGAAGTCCCAGCTGCTGAGGTTCCACCGGATCTGCACCAGGCGGGAGGACTTTGTAACGGCCATGGGAGCCCTGTTCACGGCCCTGAGGAAGAGAGGGTATTCCAGATCCTTCCTCAGGAGACAGTTCAGGTGCTTCCTGGACCAGAAGAAGCCTCCCCCTGGTAAACACATGATCCCCCTCATTACAACCTTCTCGCCTGCGGCGGTACAGGTTTCCAGAAGGGTCAAGGGTAACTTTTGTACCTTTGTGGAGAAAAGCGGCAAACTGAAGGACTATTATCTGGTCTCGGCCTACCGCAAAAATCCCAGCCTGGGTGATCTGCTTGTCAGGGCTCGGATCAGTTCCACCGGAGATCCGCCCTCGGCCCGGAGCAGCGCTCCCTTGCGGAACATCCCTTGGCTGGTCAATCGCCACAGCGGTAAGGTCTTCCGGCCGCTGTGCAGAGGAGACGGGCAGGTCAAAAATTGCGTGTATGTTATCCTCTGCCAGCGTTGCCGTGCTATGTATGTTGGTGAAACGGGTAACACCATCGCCACCCGTTTCCACCAACATAAATATAACATTGTCCGGCAGAAGAACACCACCACCTACCTTGTCCAACACTTTATCCGGCACGGGTGGGCTTCTGTCCGGGCGTGTGTGGTCCAAGCCAACTCCAGATGGAGTGCCGCCCAACGGAGGCGGGCGGAAGGCCTCTGGATCCACAGACTGGGTACTAGACACCCGGGGGGGCTCAATGAGGCGTGAGTGCGAGCCCGCTGGGCCATAGACGGACCGTGCACACCCTTCTTATTCTTTTTTTTCGCTCTTTTCTATCGCCCCACCCCCACCCTTAGCCCTAACCCTAACCAACTCTCTTTCTCTATGCCTAACCCTAACCAACTCTTTTTCTTTATGCCTAACCCTAACCCTAACTCTAAACCTAACCCTAACCCTAACCCTAACCCTAACCCCAACCCCAACCCTAACCCGCCTGTGCCTCTGGTCCACTTACGGCTCGCGCTCTGCCTTGTGGGCCCACCTGGGCCATTTGTGTACACACAAACAACAAAAACAACATCATATTATTCCCACTTACCCTACTTACCTGCATTGTACAGCTACTTACCTGGGTATTCGGACATTCCGGCGCTGGGGGGGCCCCGGATGTCCCAGCACTCCTACGAGGACCTGCAAAAAAATACAAAAAACATCTTAAAAAATCACAAAAAACCTCAAAAATTCACAAAAACACATTAAAAAACCTGAAAAACTTCCTAAAAACATTGTTGGACCTGTTCGGACTCCATAAAGGAGCCATACTTACCTTGGTCCACGGCTTGGTTCACTGTGCAACTAATAGTGAATTTTTCTAACCTTTTTTTTATATGTAGTACAGTATATATCTGTATATGTGGACATAATTGTACATATATATATATATATATATATATATATATATATAAGAATTTTTTATTATATTTTATTATTGATTTTTATTTTAATTCACTATTATAAGCAATTCTATAGGGGTTAATTGTGCTTGGGGCCACACATTCCTGCAGTCACGTGGTTTATCAGTGGAGATTTTTGGCTTTGCAAAAATAATTCCTTATTTTCTGCCAGCCATGACTCCACCCCACCTCTCGCAGCCAATGGCCTCACTTGCCATCGAACCACCGGAGGAGCAACAGCTCACGAAATTGCACGAACAAGCCGATTTTCAACTCATTCAGTTAGACAAGTCTTACGCCTGAAGAAGGTACAGAGAGTACCGAAACGTTGCGAAACAAGACTTGCATTTATCACAAATTTACACTATTTTACCTCCTTTTCTCCCATTTTCCCTCTTTCCCTTTAATTTGGTGCCGTGGCGAGCTGGTCTCCCACGAGGCGAAAAGTCCGTTGACAATTCGCTTACTTACGTTCAGTTTTACAACCCTAAGTTTCTTAGCTAGTTAGTTCAACCCCTTTCCTTGGGGATTTTTTATCGTTCTTCGCAGAACCGCCCTTAGTTGTTTGTTAATTTGTTTTTTTGTCGAGAGTGCTTCGCATTCTCGGCCATCTTGAGACATCCGGTCCGGGCGGAAGTGCGCCACACAGCGGGCGGAAGCTCGCCGGTTTTCTCTTGTTTCACTTTATATATATATATATTATTTCCCATACAATTTTAATTTCTATTTCACCCTACTTACCTTAGTCCCTAATATAATTTTAGCCTACCCACCTTATTCTAATCACCAAAATAACGCATTTTCCAAAAAATGACGGCGTGGGAGGACGAGGAATGGCACCAGGTCCGTCCGCGCGGACGGAAACAGTGCCAGCAGCGCGAGATGGTTCCGCGTTCCCGATCCCCGCATCATAACGACCGCCATTACGGCCAAAACACACAATTTTCCGGCCGTTTTCAGCACCTAACATATGCTGAAGTGACTCGAGGTTGGCCTCATGATCACGATCATTGTTGCGGCGGCCATGGCCGCCCCCAAGGGGACACGCGTCGCCGTGATCATGACGCGCGGCACCGTGATCATGACGCGCGTCACCGTGATCATGACGCGCGTCACCGTGAGCATGACGCGCGTCACCGTGATCGCGACGCGCATCACCGTGATCGCGACGCGCGTGACCGTAATCATGGCGCGCGTGACCGTGATCGTGGCGCGCGTGACCGGGACCATGACGCGCGTGACCGGGATCATGACGCTCGTGACCGGGATCATGACGCGCGTGGCCGGGATCTTGACGCGCGTCGCCGAGATCATGACGCGCGTCACCGGGATCATAACGCGCGTGAGATACGAGACAGCGCCCCACAGTGGCGAAACAACGACACTGCACGCCAAAATAATAACACATTTTTCAGAGGCTTCCAACCGCAACATCCAAATTTTCCGGCAGATGACATGCCCCGCCAAAACAGGGGAAATTTCCACCCTACCCATGATAACCCTCCCTATCCCAGGGGGACTCATAGGGCAAATCATAGGGGTAACAAACAACACAAAACAGCACGGGGAAAACGCCGCAAAGAAAGAACAGCCAAGATTAACCAGGCACATCCCCCCAGGGCATCTTCTCCTGACAATCTGGACCCCGACTTTAGCTCCATAGCTAGAATTATGTACAACATCATTAAAGTGGTACATCATCTAAAAAACGTCAGCAAGGAACAACAACCACTTACCATCACTAGGATGGAACTTGCTTTGACGACGGGAATCAGACCAGCTGTTACCAACCCCGACACAGAAGACCGGATAAAGGGTAATGCAAAAAATTGGGCACATTCTACAATTATAATTCTTAGGGAACATTACCATAAAACACTGCAATCAGAAGCTGATAAACTGGGGGAATTTATTTCACACAATTGGGAAGCCCCATTCAAAGTGGCCTCGGCGTGGGCCAAGACACACCTAGGGCGCAGGCTGACGACTGAGACGCTCCAGCAGGCCCAGTCTCAGGTGGACTCGGTCTTGGTTGACACCCGGGCCGTTGAGGAGGTGTTGCCCCCAGCGCGGCGCCGACGTACCGAGCCTCGAGCGGACTCGGACTCGTTGGACAACCGCGTTGTCATGGAGGTGGTGCACCCCTCGCTGCCCCCGCCGGTCATTCTACCAACTGCCGCTGCACACGCCACGGTGTCCACCATGACCGACCCCATTACCAGGGAGTGGTCCCCTGAGGTGGAGCAGGATCGGGACCCGCGTGGACGGGTGACTCCGGTCCCTTTCCCGGTCTTGTCGCCTTCCTCTCCGGCTACCGAACCATCTGTGGCCCAGAGAGCAACGCGACCTCGCAAGCCGTGCAGCAGACCTGCCGACGACGCTATCGTCGAGGCACCTTTGGTCCGGCCGCATGGGCCGCGATCGCGGGTCGGTGCTGAGATCGGGGTCCTCCCGGTGGTCTCCGACACGCCGCCTCGCCCGGCTCCACCTGTTGAACACAGTGCGTTGATTTTGATACATGGGGATGAGAATGTGCGGGGGACTCCTGACCAGCCAGAGACGGACCAACACTTACCTGAGCAGTCGGGGTCGCCCACACGGGATCAGTCTTCCCCGGACACGCCTCCACCCTGGTACCTACTCTACCCTGAGCGGTCACAGGAACCCCTCCCGGACCCGCCCATCCCGGACGCGCCTCCTCCGGACACGCCTCCTCCGGACGCGCCTCTTCCGGACACGCCTCTTCCGGACACGCCTCTTCCGGACACGCCCCTCCCGGACACGCCCCTCTTGGACCTACCCGTCCCGGATCCACTCCTCCCGGGCGTGCCCCTCCCGGAGACGTCCGTCCCAGACAGGCCTGTCCTGGGTCTGAGAACCCCAAGTTGGGCCCAACTGTTTTCTGGAAGCCAGAAAAAAACAAAAACAGTCACTTCGACTTCACAGCCGACAGAAGACAATAGTACGGCGCAGGTTACCACGCCTACGAGTCCGAGCACTGCCAGAAAGCCCACTGTGCACATCAACTCGGATCGAAAAATGATGGATTGGCACCTGTCTGTCAGCAGGAAGGTCGTGGTGATCGGGGACTCTAACCTCAAGCACCTCCCAGCCTTTCGTCACCAGGACATCCAGATCGACAGCTACCCGGGGGCCAGATTTCTCCATGCAGAGGCCATCCTGAAAAAAACAGCAGTTAGTCCTGAGGTTGAGAAGGTGGTCTTAGCATTCGGTATCAATAATAGGGAACAAAAACCCAAGGTTACCACCTTCAAACAGCTCCGGAGGGCCCTTAAAGCGGCCAAAACGACCTTCCCTAATGCCGAAGTCTTCATCCCCCTCCTCAATTTCTCGGAATCCCTGCCCGAGGAACACAAGGACAACCTCCGGCTGATTAACAATTACATCCAAACCCGCCTCCAATTCTTCCCGGCACTCGCCGACGACGATTTTGAAACGGGGAGGGACAAGATCCATTGGACAAAGGACACAGCCAAGAACATGATGAGGCACTGGTATCACTGTTTAAACTTGACCTCCCCAAAAGCCCGACCTTTCGGGGGGGAAACATAAACACAAACAAAAACATCGTAAATTTATCAAAAAATTTCCTACTTACCTCATCGCAGCATTCCCTCCTCGACAAGGGCCTCAGTTTCGTCCCGTCCACCAGCCTCAGTCCAGAGTGGCACCATCAAGTAAAATTCGACCTGCAGGAATATCATAGAAGTGTCAAAACTGCGGTTTTCTATGAAAAGCAAGAGTCTCTTGGGCCGCGACCTTTCACCCCGAGGTCCGATTGGGAGCCCTCACCGGGACTGCTTCCTCCAGAGGTCCAAACGCTGGTCCTGGCGGACGAACACCCGTCGCTCCTATCGGGCTGCGCCCTCGCGGTCGCGCCCAACCTGACGCGGGACGAAACAGAGGCCCTGCATAGCCTGAAAAACAACAGGAACATAATTATTAAGCCGGCAGACAAGGGTAGCGCAGTGGTCATCATGGATAGGTCTCAATATGTCTGGGAGGGCACCAGACAATTGAGTGACACCACCTACTACCAACCATTGGCCACGCCCATTTACCCACAAACGATCCCTATGGTCGAAAACATAGTCAAAAATTTAATGAAAAAACGATTCATTAACCACAAACAAAAGACTTACCTCTTGGGCGAATCGGAGCCCCGCCCCCGTAGGTTCTACTTGCTCCCCAAGATCCACAAGGAACGACACAAGTGGAGCCGACCGTACGAGATACCCCCGGGCAGGCCCATTGTGTCCGACTGCGGCAGTGAAACCTACAGGACGGCGGCGTTTATAGATTACTTTTTGACCCCACTCTCCATTAAACACGAGAGTTATCTTAAGGACACATATGACTTTATTGACAAAATTAAAAATTTGATCATTCCCCAAGAGGCAGTCTTGTTTACCATTGATATTGATAGTTTGTACACGAATATTGACATTGACCAGGGCATCCAAGCCGTCAAAAACATTTTTTATAAATACCGAGATGTTAGCAGGCCCGAGAAGGAACTCCTCCAGCTTCTCGACATCAACCTCAGGAGGAACGACTTTGAGTTCAATGGCCGGTTCTTTCTACAGATCAAGGGCACGGCCATGGGCAAAAAGTTTGCTCCGGCCTATGCTAACATCTTCATGGCAGAATGGGAGACCTCTGCCCTTGCTGCCTGCGCAATCAGGCCCCTCCATTATTTCAGGTATTTGGATGATATCTGGGGGGTGTGGACTCATTCCATGGAGGAATTTGAGGGGTTCCGCCACACCCTGAATACCCACAACCCCAGTATCACCATTAAGTCCACCACCAGCCCCACGTCAGTGGACTTCCTGGACACTACCACCTTCAAGGGTCCGGATTTCACCTCCACTCACCATTTGGACATTAAGGTGTTTTTTAAAGAGACGGATACCCATGCCCTCCTCCACAAAACCAGCTTCCACCCCCGACACACCTACGCGGGATTGGTGAAGTCCCAGCTGCTGAGGTTCCACCGGATCTGCACCAGGCGGGAGGACTTTGTAACGGCCATGGGAGCCCTGTTCACGGCCCTGAGGAAGAGAGGGTATTCCAGATCCTTCCTCAGGAGACAGTTCAGGTGCTTCCTGGACCAGAAGAAGCCTCCCCCTGGTAAACACATGATCCCCCTCATTACAACCTTCTCGCCTGCGGCGGTACAGGTTTCCAGAAGGGTCAAGGGTAACTTTTGTACCTTTGTGGAGAAAAGCGGCAAACTGAAGGACTATTATCTGGTCTCGGCCTACCGCAAAAATCCCAGCCTGGGTGATCTGCTTGTCAGGGCTCGGATCAGTTCCACCGGAGATCCGCCCTCGGCCCGGAGCAGCGCTCCCTTGCGGAACATCCCTTGGCTGGTCAATCGCCACAGCGGTAAGGTCTTCCGGCCGCTGTGCAGAGGAGACGGGCAGGTCAAAAATTGCGTGTATGTTATCCTCTGCCAGCGTTGCCGTGCTATGTATGTTGGTGAAACGGGTAACACCATCGCCACCCGTTTCCACCAACATAAATATAACATTGTCCGGCAGAAGAACACCACCACCTACCTTGTCCAACACTTTATCCGGCACGGGTGGGCTTCTGTCCGGGCGTGTGTGGTCCAAGCCAACTCCAGATGGAGTGCCGCCCAACGGAGGCGGGCGGAAGGCCTCTGGATCCACAGACTGGGTACTAGACACCCGGGGGGGCTCAATGAGGCGTGAGTGCGAGCCCGCTGGGCCATAGACGGACCGTGCACACCCTTCTTATTCTTTTTTTTCGCTCTTTTCTATCGCCCCACCCCCACCCTTAGCCCTAACCCTAACCAACTCTCTTTCTCTATGCCTAACCCTAACCAACTCTTTTTCTTTATGCCTAACCCTAACCCTAACTCTAAACCTAACCCTAACCCTAACCCTAACCCTAACCCCAACCCCAACCCTAACCCTAACCCTAACCCTAACCCTAACCCTAACCCTAACCCTAACCTAACCCTAACCCTAACCCTAACCCTAACCCTAACCCTAACCCTAACCCTTGGCGTGGGCGTCGCCTGACGGGTTGTAGACGGACAGTGCACACCCTTTGCCCCTCCCCCTTACCCTAACCCTAACCCTAACCACAAACCTAACCCGCCAGTGCCTCCAACCCGTCTGTTGGGTGGCGCCCTGCCGTCCGTGGGCCCTCTGGGGACTTTGTTTGTGATGTGGTGGAGGGGTCAAACACATTAATAACACAGGAGTCAGAGCTTGATCAAAGCAAACATTTTAATACAGGTAACAAACACATTGATACTTACCTGGGTGTTTGTCCACTGTGTGACGCACACAATACGTCAAGATGACACGTCACACATGTAGGATTAATTTTTGATCAATATTTTTGAGAAGTCGCTGGCGACACTGCAGTGGAGAGCTTGAGCCCCGCCCCCTGCAGCATTCTCCTATAAATAGCTCCTCCTGCCAGAAGGCTCACTCCATCCCCGGCGGTCGATGAGGGCACATCCTGCTGTAGAGAAATAGGGAAGATGAATCAGCCTCAGGAGACTAGGAGTGCTCCACCTACTGGGAATTAGAAGCGTCCCAGTAGGCATGAGGTAACAGAAAGCCAACCTGATGAGGCCTAGGGGGCCGAAACGCGTAGTTGGACAGCCACAATAGTTTCTGCGCTTGTGTTTGCCACCGCATTCTCATTCGGGGTCTCTGGGGAGTTTTGCGTTTGGCGTGGGCGTCGCCTGACGGGTTGTAGACGGACAGTGCACACCCTTTGCCCCTCCCCCTTACCCTAACCCTAACCCTAACCACAAACCTAACCCTAACCCTAACCCCTAACCCAACCCTAACCCTAACCCTAACCCTAACCCTAACCCCTAACCCTAACCCTAACCCTAACCCTAACCCTAACCCAATGTGTTTGACATCACATCTAATGCTTTTGTGATTTCTTTCTTGCAGGGTGCCCTGAGGGCCTACCGTTGGAGCTTGACGTTACCGGCACGGGCTGAAGCAGGACAGTGCATCCTTGCCCATCCCCCTTCCCCTAACCCTAACCCAACAACACCTAACCCTAACCCTAACCCTAACCCTAACCCTAACCCTAACCCCTAACCCTAACCCTAACCCTAACCCTAACCCTAACCCTAACCCTAACCCTAACCCTAACGCCTTGTGGGTGAGTTATCCTTTTGCGGCAGGTGTGATGGGGGCAACAAGTCATAAACTTGAAAGACTTGTTTTAAACACATTGTAAATAGGAGTTTGAGGGAGATCAAGGCATATATCTTTTTGCCTTGATGTGGAGGGTGTCAGCCCCGCCCCCTTCCTGCTCAAAACCTCCTCCATTCCTGAGACAGGCACATCTCCCTCACAGCGCTCGATGAGAGGACATCACGCTGCAGAGAAAACATGGAGAAGCCAAAGCCAGCCTGATGAGGCTTGACAGGCCGAAACGCGTCGCTGGAATCAGGTCCAACAATGTGTTTGACATCACATCTAATGCTTTTGTGATTTCTTTCTTGCAGGGTGCCCTGAGGGCCTACCGTTGGAGCTTGACGTTACCGGCACGGGCTGAAGCAGGACAGTGCATCCTTGCCCATCCCCCTTCCCCTAACCCTAACCCAACAACACCTAACTTGGCCAGTGCCGCCAGTCCGTGCGCAGGTGTCTTGTCTCCTCGGTGGACCTGACGGGTGCCTTGTGGGTGAGTTATCCTTTTGCGGCAGGTGTGATGGGGGCAACAAGTCATAAACTTGAAAGACTTGTTTTAAACACATTGTAAATAGGAGTTTGAGGGAGATCAAGGCATATATCTTTTTGCCTTGATGTGGAGGGTGTCAGCCCCGCCCCCTTCCTGCTCAAAACCTCCTCCATTCCTGAGACAGGCACATCTCCCTCACAGCGCTCGATGAGAGGACATCACGCTGCAGAGAAAACATGGAGAAGCCAAAGCCAGCCTGATGAGGCTTGACAGGCCGAAACGCGTCGCTGGAATCAGGTCCAACAATGTGTTTGAC
The DNA here is from genome assembly GCF_033978785.1 of Entelurus aequoreus. Lineage (NCBI taxonomy): Eukaryota > Metazoa > Chordata > Actinopteri > Syngnathiformes > Syngnathidae > Entelurus > Entelurus aequoreus. Next base: position 39,814,782 of record NC_084756.1, on the reverse strand, counting down.
ATCACATCTAATGCTTTTGTGATTTCTTTCTTGCAGGGTGCCCTGAGGGCCTACCGTTGGAGCTTGACGTTACCGGCACGGGCTGAAGCAGGACAGTGCATCCTTGCCCATCCCCCTTCCCCTAACCCTAACCCAACAACACCTAACTTGGCCAGTGCCGCCAGTCCGTGCGCAGGTGTCTTGTCTCCTCGGTGGACCTGACGGGTGCCTTGTGGGTGAGTTATCCTTTTGCGGCAGGTGTGATGGGGGCAACAAGTCATAAACTTGAAAGACTTGTTTTAAACACATTGTAAATAGGAGTTTGAGGGAGATCAAGGCATATATCTTTTTGCCTTGATGTGGAGGGTGTCAGCCCCGCCCCCTTCCTGCTCAAAACCTCCTCCATTCCTGAGACAGGCACATCTCCCTCACAGCGCTCGATGAGAGGACATCACGCTGCAGAGAAAACATGGAGAAGCCAAAGCCAGCCTGATGAGGCTTGACAGGCCGAAACGCGTCGCTGGAATCAGGTCCAACAATGTGTTTGACATCACATCTAATGCTTTTGTGATTTCTTTCTTGCAGGGTGCCCTGAGGGCCTACCGTTGGAGCTTGACGTTACCGGCACGGGCTGAAGCAGGACAGTGCATCCTTGCCCATCCCCCTTCCCCTAACCCTAACCCAACAACACCTAACTTGGCCAGTGCCGCCAGTCCGTGCGCAGGTGTCTTGTCTCCTCGGTGGACCTGACGGGTGCCTTGTGGGTGAGTTATCCTTTTGCGGCAGGTGTGATGGGGGCAACAAGTCATAAACTTGAAAGACTTGTTTTAAACACATTGTAAATAGGAGTTTGAGGGAGATCAAGGCATATATCTTTTTGCCTTGATGTGGAGGGTGTCAGCCCCGCCCCCTTCCTGCTCAAAACCTCCTCCATTCCTGAGACAGGCACATCTCCCTCACAGCGCTCGATGAGAGGACATCACGCTGCAGAGAAAACATGGAGAAGCCAAAGCCAGCCTGATGAGGCTTGACAGGCCGAAACGCGTCGCTGGAATCAGGTCCAACAATGTGTTTGACATCACATCTAATGCTTTTGTGATTTCTTTCTTGCAGGGTGCCCTGAGGGCCTACCGTTGGAGCTTGACGTTACCGGCACGGGCTGAAGCAGGACAGTGCATCCTTGCCCATCCCCCTTCCCCTAACCCTAACCCAACAACACCTAACTTGGCCAGTGCCGCCAGTCCGTGCGCAGGTGTCTTGTCTCCTCGGTGGACCTGACGGGTGCCTTGTGGGTGAGTTATCCTTTTGCGGCAGGTGTGATGGGGGCAACAAGTCATAAACTTGAAAGACTTGTTTTAAACACATTGTAAATAGGAGTTTGAGGGAGATCAAGGCATATATCTTTTTGCCTTGATGTGGAGGGTGTCAGCCCCGCCCCCTTCCTGCTCAAAACCTCCTCCATTCCTGAGACAGGCACATCTCCCTCACAGCGCTCGATGAGAGGACATCACGCTGCAGAGAAAACATGGAGAAGCCAAAGCCAGCCTGATGAGGCTTGACAGGCCGAAACGCGTCGCTGGAATCAGGTCCAACAATGTGTTTGACATCACATCTAATGCTTTTGTGATTTCTTTCTTGCAGGGTGCCCTGAGGGCCTACCGTTGGAGCTTGACGTTACCGGCACGGGCTGAAGCAGGACAGTGCATCCTTGCCCATCCCCCTTCCCCTAACCCTAACCCAACAACACCTAACTTGGCCAGTGCCGCCAGTCCGTGCGCAGGTGTCTTGTCTCCTCGGTGGACCTGACGGGTGCCTTGTGGGTGAGTTATCCTTTTGCGGCAGGTGTGATGGGGGCAACAAGTCATAAACTTGAAAGACTTGTTTTAAACACATTGTAAATAGGAGTTTGAGGGAGATCAAGGCATATATCTTTTTGCCTTGATGTGGAGGGTGTCAGCCCCGCCCCCTTCCTGCTCAAAACCTCCTCCATTCCTGAGACAGGCACATCTCCCTCACAGCGCTCGATGAGAGGACATCACGCTGCAGAGAAAACATGGAGAAGCCAAAGCCAGCCTGATGAGGCTTGACAGGCCGAAACGCGTCGCTGGAATCAGGTCCAACAATGTGTTTGACATCACATCTAATGCTTTTGTGATTTCTTTCTTGCAGGGTGCCCTGAGGGCCTACCGTTGGAGCTTGACGTTACCGGCACGGGCTGAAGCAGGACAGTGCATCCTTGCCCATCCCCCTTCCCCTAACCCTAACCCAACAACACCTAACTTGGCCAGTGCCGCCAGTCCGTGCGCAGGTGTCTTGTCTCCTCGGTGGACCTGACGGGTGCCTTGTGGGTGAGTTATCCTTTTGCGGCAGGTGTGATGGGGGCAACAAGTCATAAACTTGAAAGACTTGTTTTAAACACATTGTAAATAGGAGTTTGAGGGAGATCAAGGCATATATCTTTTTGCCTTGATGTGGAGGGTGTCAGCCCCGCCCCCTTCCTGCTCAAAACCTCCTCCATTCCTGAGACAGGCACATCTCCCTCACAGCGCTCGATGAGAGGACATCACGCTGCAGAGAAAACATGGAGAAGCCAAAGCCAGCCTGATGAGGCTTGACAGGCCGAAACGCGTCGCTGGAATCAGGTCCAACAATGTGTTTGACATCACATCTAATGCTTTTGTGATTTCTTTCTTGCAGGGTGCCCTGAGGGCCTACCGTTGGAGCTTGACGTTACCGGCACGGGCTGAAGCAGGACAGTGCATCCTTGCCCATCCCCCTTCCCCTAACCCTAACCCAACAACACCTAACTTGGCCAGTGCCGCCAGTCCGTGCGCAGGTGTCTTGTCTCCTCGGTGGACCTGACGGGTGCCTTGTGGGTGAGTTATCCTTTTGCGGCAGGTGTGATGGGGGCAACAAGTCATAAACTTGAAAGACTTGTTTTAAACACATTGTAAATAGGAGTTTGAGGGAGATCAAGGCATATATCTTTTTGCCTTGATGTGGAGGGTGTCAGCCCCGCCCCCTTCCTGCTCAAAACCTCCTCCATTCCTGAGACAGGCACATCTCCCTCACAGCGCTCGATGAGAGGACATCACGCTGCAGAGAAAACATGGAGAAGCCAAAGCCAGCCTGATGAGGCTTGACAGGCCGAAACGCGTCGCTGGAATCAGGTCCAACAATGTGTTTGACATCACATCTAATGCTTTTGTGATTTCTTTCTTGCAGGGTGCCCTGAGGGCCTACCGTTGGAGCTTGACGTTACCGGCACGGGCTGAAGCAGGACAGTGCATCCTTGCCCATCCCCCTTCCCCTAACCCTAACCCAACAACACCTAACTTGGCCAGTGCCGCCAGTCCGTGCGCAGGTGTCTTGTCTCCTCGGTGGACCTGACGGGTGCCTTGTGGGTGAGTTATCCTTTTGCGGCAGGTGTGATGGGGGCAACAAGTCATAAACTTGAAAGACTTGTTTTAAACACATTGTAAATAGGAGTTTGAGGGAGATCAAGGCATATATCTTTTTGCCTTGATGTGGAGGGTGTCAGCCCCGCCCCCTTCCTGCTCAAAACCTCCTCCATTCCTGAGACAGGCACATCTCCCTCACAGCGCTCGATGAGAGGACATCACGCTGCAGAGAAAACATGGAGAAGCCAAAGCCAGCCTGATGAGGCTTGACAGGCCGAAACGCGTCGCTGGAATCAGGTCCAACAATGTGTTTGACATCACATCTAATGCTTTTGTGATTTCTTTCTTGCAGGGTGCCCTGAGGGCCTACCGTTGGAGCTTGACGTTACCGGCACGGGCTGAAGCAGGACAGTGCATCCTTGCCCATCCCCCTTCCCCTAACCCTAACCCAACAACACCTAACTTGGCCAGTGCCGCCAGTCCGTGCGCAGGTGTCTTGTCTCCTCGGTGGACCTGACGGGTGCCTTGTGGGTGAGTTATCCTTTTGCGGCAGGTGTGATGGGGGCAACAAGTCATAAACTTGAAAGACTTGTTTTAAACACATTGTAAATAGGAGTTTGAGGGAGATCAAGGCATATATCTTTTTGCCTTGATGTGGAGGGTGTCAGCCCCGCCCCCTTCCTGCTCAAAACCTCCTCCATTCCTGAGACAGGCACATCTCCCTCACAGCGCTCGATGAGAGGACATCACGCTGCAGAGAAAACATGGAGAAGCCAAAGCCAGCCTGATGAGGCTTGACAGGCCGAAACGCGTCGCTGGAATCAGGTCCAACAATGTGTTTGACATCACATCTAATGCTTTTGTGATTTCTTTCTTGCAGGGTGCCCTGAGGGCCTACCGTTGGAGCTTGACGTTACCGGCACGGGCTGAAGCAGGACAGTGCATCCTTGCCCATCCCCCTTCCCCTAACCCTAACCCAACAACACCTAACTTGGCCAGTGCCGCCAGTCCGTGCGCAGGTGTCTTGTCTCCTCGGTGGACCTGACGGGTGCCTTGTGGGTGAGTTATCCTTTTGCGGCAGGTGTGATGGGGGCAACAAGTCATAAACTTGAAAGACTTGTTTTAAACACATTGTAAATAGGAGTTTGAGGGAGATCAAGGCATATATCTTTTTGCCTTGATGTGGAGGGTGTCAGCCCCGCCCCCTTCCTGCTCAAAACCTCCTCCATTCCTGAGACAGGCACATCTCCCTCACAGCGCTCGATGAGAGGACATCACGCTGCAGAGAAAACATGGAGAAGCCAAAGCCAGCCTGATGAGGCTTGACAGGCCGAAACGCGTCGCTGGAATCAGGTCCAACAATGTGTTTGACATCACATCTAATGCTTTTGTGATTTCTTTCTTGCAGGGTGCCCTGAGGGCCTACCGTTGGAGCTTGACGTTACCGGCACGGGCTGAAGCAGGACAGTGCATCCTTGCCCATCCCCCTTCCCCTAACCCTAACCCAACAACACCTAACTTGGCCAGTGCCGCCAGTCCGTGCGCAGGTGTCTTGTCTCCTCGGTGGACCTGACGGGTGCCTTGTGGGTGAGTTATCCTTTTGCGGCAGGTGTGATGGGGGCAACAAGTCATAAACTTGAAAGACTTGTTTTAAACACATTGTAAATAGGAGTTTGAGGGAGATCAAGGCATATATCTTTTTGCCTTGATGTGGAGGGTGTCAGCCCCGCCCCCTTCCTGCTCAAAACCTCCTCCATTCCTGAGACAGGCACATCTCCCTCACAGCGCTCGATGAGAGGACATCACGCTGCAGAGAAAACATGGAGAAGCCAAAGCCAGCCTGATGAGGCTTGACAGGCCGAAACGCGTCGCTGGAATCAGGTCCAACAATGTGTTTGACATCACATCTAATGCTTTTGTGATTTCTTTCTTGCAGGGTGCCCTGAGGGCCTACCGTTGGAGCTTGACGTTACCGGCACGGGCTGAAGCAGGACAGTGCATCCTTGCCCATCCCCCTTCCCCTAACCCTAACCCAACAACACCTAACTTGGCCAGTGCCGCCAGTCCGTGCGCAGGTGTCTTGTCTCCTCGGTGGACCTGACGGGTGCCTTGTGGGTGAGTTATCCTTTTGCGGCAGGTGTGATGGGGGCAACAAGTCATAAACTTGAAAGACTTGTTTTAAACACATTGTAAATAGGAGTTTGAGGGAGATCAAGGCATATATCTTTTTGCCTTGATGTGGAGGGTGTCAGCCCCGCCCCCTTCCTGCTCAAAACCTCCTCCATTCCTGAGACAGGCACATCTCCCTCACAGCGCTCGATGAGAGGACATCACGCTGCAGAGAAAACATGGAGAAGCCAAAGCCAGCCTGATGAGGCTTGACAGGCCGAAACGCGTCGCTGGAATCAGGTCCAACAATGTGTTTGACATCACATCTAATGCTTTTGTGATTTCTTTCTTGCAGGGTGCCCTGAGGGCCTACCGTTGGAGCTTGACGTTACCGGCACGGGCTGAAGCAGGACAGTGCATCCTTGCCCATCCCCCTTCCCCTAACCCTAACCCAACAACACCTAACTTGGCCAGTGCCGCCAGTCCGTGCGCAGGTGTCTTGTCTCCTCGGTGGACCTGACGGGTGCCTTGTGGGTGAGTTATCCTTTTGCGGCAGGTGTGATGGGGGCAACAAGTCATAAACTTGAAAGACTTGTTTTAAACACATTGTAAATAGGAGTTTGAGGGAGATCAAGGCATATATCTTTTTGCCTTGATGTGGAGGGTGTCAGCCCCGCCCCCTTCCTGCTCAAAACCTCCTCCATTCCTGAGACAGGCACATCTCCCTCACAGCGCTCGATGAGAGGACATCACGCTGCAGAGAAAACATGGAGAAGCCAAAGCCAGCCTGATGAGGCTTGACAGGCCGAAACGCGTCGCTGGAATCAGGTCCAACAATGTGTTTGACATCACATCTAATGCTTTTGTGATTTCTTTCTTGCAGGGTGCCCTGAGGGCCTACCGTTGGAGCTTGACGTTACCGGCACGGGCTGAAGCAGGACAGTGCATCCTTGCCCATCCCCCTTCCCCTAACCCTAACCCAACAACACCTAACTTGGCCAGTGCCGCCAGTCCGTGCGCAGGTGTCTTGTCTCCTCGGTGGACCTGACGGGTGCCTTGTGGGTGAGTTATCCTTTTGCGGCAGGTGTGATGGGGGCAACAAGTCATAAACTTGAAAGACTTGTTTTAAACACATTGTAAATAGGAGTTTGAGGGAGATCAAGGCATATATCTTTTTGCCTTGATGTGGAGGGTGTCAGCCCCGCCCCCTTCCTGCTCAAAACCTCCTCCATTCCTGAGACAGGCACATCTCCCTCACAGCGCTCGATGAGAGGACATCACGCTGCAGAGAAAACATGGAGAAGCCAAAGCCAGCCTGATGAGGCTTGACAGGCCGAAACGCGTCGCTGGAATCAGGTCCAACAATGTGTTTGACATCACATCTAATGCTTTTGTGATTTCTTTCTTGCAGGGTGCCCTGAGGGCCTACCGTTGGAGCTTGACGTTACCGGCACGGGCTGAAGCAGGACAGTGCATCCTTGCCCATCCCCCTTCCCCTAACCCTAACCCAACAACACCTAACTTGGCCAGTGCCGCCAGTCCGTGCGCAGGTGTCTTGTCTCCTCGGTGGACCTGACGGGTGCCTTGTGGGTGAGTTATCCTTTTGCGGCAGGTGTGATGGGGGCAACAAGTCATAAACTTGAAAGACTTGTTTTAAACACATTGTAAATAGGAGTTTGAGGGAGATCAAGGCATATATCTTTTTGCCTTGATGTGGAGGGTGTCAGCCCCGCCCCCTTCCTGCTCAAAACCTCCTCCATTCCTGAGACAGGCACATCTCCCTCACAGCGCTCGATGAGAGGACATCACGCTGCAGAGAAAACATGGAGAAGCCAAAGCCAGCCTGATGAGGCTTGACAGGCCGAAACGCGTCGCTGGAATCAGGTCCAACAATGTGTTTGACATCACATCTAATGCTTTTGTGATTTCTTTCTTGCAGGGTGCCCTGAGGGCCTACCGTTGGAGCTTGACGTTACCGGCACGGGCTGAAGCAGGACAGTGCATCCTTGCCCATCCCCCTTCCCCTAACCCTAACCCAACAACACCTAACTTGGCCAGTGCCGCCAGTCCGTGCGCAGGTGTCTTGTCTCCTCGGTGGACCTGACGGGTGCCTTGTGGGTGAGTTATCCTTTTGCGGCAGGTGTGATGGGGGCAACAAGTCATAAACTTGAAAGACTTGTTTTAAACACATTGTAAATAGGAGTTTGAGGGAGATCAAGGCATATATCTTTTTGCCTTGATGTGGAGGGTGTCAGCCCCGCCCCCTTCCTGCTCAAAACCTCCTCCATTCCTGAGACAGGCACATCTCCCTCACAGCGCTCGATGAGAGGACATCACGCTGCAGAGAAAACATGGAGAAGCCAAAGCCAGCCTGATGAGGCTTGACAGGCCGAAACGCGTCGCTGGAATCAGGTCCAACAATGTGTTTGACATCACATCTAATGCTTTTGTGATTTCTTTCTTGCAGGGTGCCCTGAGGGCCTACCGTTGGAGCTTGACGTTACCGGCACGGGCTGAAGCAGGACAGTGCATCCTTGCCCATCCCCCTTCCCCTAACCCTAACCCAACAACACCTAACTTGGCCAGTGCCGCCAGTCCGTGCGCAGGTGTCTTGTCTCCTCGGTGGACCTGACGGGTGCCTTGTGGGTGAGTTATCCTTTTGCGGCAGGTGTGATGGGGGCAACAAGTCATAAACTTGAAAGACTTGTTTTAAACACATTGTAAATAGGAGTTTGAGGGAGATCAAGGCATATATCTTTTTGCCTTGATGTGGAGGGTGTCAGCCCCGCCCCCTTCCTGCTCAAAACCTCCTCCATTCCTGAGACAGGCACATCTCCCTCACAGCGCTCGATGAGAGGACATCACGCTGCAGAGAAAACATGGAGAAGCCAAAGCCAGCCTGATGAGGCTTGACAAGCCGAAACGCGTCGCTGGAATCAGGTCCAACAATGTGTTTGACATCACATCTAATGCTTTTGTGATTTCTTTCTTGCAGGGTGCCCTGAGGGCCTACCGTTGGAGCTTGACGTTACCGGCACGGGCTGAAGCAGGACAGTGCATCCTTGCCCATCCCCGTTCCCCTAACCCTAACCCCACAACACCTAACTTGGCCAGTGCCGCCAGTCCGTGCGCAGGTGTCTTGTCTCCTCGGTGGACCTGACGGGTGCCTTGTGGGTGAGTTATCCTTTTGCGGCAGGTGTGATGGGGGCAACAAGTCATAAACTTGAAAGACTTGTTTTAAACACATTGTAAATAGGAGTTTGAGGGAGATCAAGGCATATATCTTTTTGCCTTGATGTGGAGGGTGTCAGCCCCGCCCCCTTCCTGCTCAAAACCTCCTCCATTCCTGAGACAGGCACATCTCCCTCACAGCGCTCGATGAGAGGACATCACGCTGCAGAGAAAACATGGAGAAGCCAAAGCCAGCCTGATGAGGCTTGACAAGCCGAAACGCGTCGCTGGAATCAGGTCCAACAATGTGTTTGACATCACATCTAATGCTTTTGTGATTTCTTTCTTGCAGGGTGCCCTGAGGGCCTACCGTTGGAGCTTGACGTTACCGGCACGGGCTGAAGCAGGACAGTGCATCCTTGCCCATCCCCGTTCCCCTAACCCTAACCCCACAACACCTAACTTGGCCAGTGCCGCCAGTCCGTGCGCAGGTGTCTTGTCTCCTCGGTGGACCTGACGGGTGCCTTGTGGGTGAGTTATCCTTTTGCGGCAGGTGTGATGGGGGCAACAAGTCATAAACTTGAAAGACTTGTTTTAAACACATTGTAAATTATCTTTTTGCCTTGATGTGGAGGGTGTCAGCCCCGCCCCCTTCCTGCTCAAAACCTCCTCCATTCCTGAGACAGGCACATCTCCCTCACAGCGCTCGATGAGAGGACATCACGCTGCAGAGAAAACATGGAGAAGCCAAAGCCAGCCTGATGAGGCTTGACAAGCCGAAACGCGTCGCTGGAATCAGGTCCAACAATGTGTTTGACATCACATCTAATGCTTTTGTGATTTCTTTCTTGCAGGGTGCCCTGAGGGCCTACCGTTGGAGCTTGACGTTACCGGCACGGGCTGAAGCAGGACAGTGCATCCTTGCCCATCCCCGTTCCCCTAACCCTAACCCCACAACACCTAACTTGGCCAGTGCCGCCAGTCCGTGCGCAGGTGTCTTGTCTCCTCGGTGGACCTGACGGGTGCCTTGTGGGTGAGTTATCCTTTTGCGGCAGGTGTGATGGGGGCAACAAGTCATAAACTTGAAAGACTTGTTTTAAACACATTGTAAATAGGAGTTTGAGGGAGATCAAGGCATATATCTTTTTGCCTTGATGTGGAGGGTGTCAGCCCCGCCCCCTTCCTGCTCAAAACCTCCTCCATTCCTGAGACAGGCACATCTCCCTCACAGCGCTCGATGAGAGGACATCACGCTGCAGAGAAAACATGGAGAAGCCAAAGCCAGCCTGATGAGGCTTGACAAGCCGAAACGCGTCGCTGGAATCAGGTCCAACAATGTGTTTGACATCACATCTAATGCTTTTGTGATTTCTTTCTTGCAGGGTGCCCTGAGGGCCTACCGTTGGAGCTTGACGTTACCGGCACGGGCTGAAGCAGGACAGTGCATCCTTGCCCATCCCCGTTCCCCTAACCCTAACCCCACAACACCTAACTTGGCCAGTGCCGCCAGTCCGTGCGCAGGTGTCTTGTCTCCTCGGTGGACCTGACGGGTGCCTTGTGGGTGAGTTATCCTTTTGCGGCAGGTGTGATGGGGGCAACAAGTCATAAACTTGAAAGACTTGTTTTAAACACATTGTAAATAGGAGTTTGAGGGAGATCAAGGCATATATCTTTTTGCCTTGATGTGGAGGGTGTCAGCCCCGCCCCCTTCCTGCTCAAAACCTCCTCCATTCCTGAGACAGGCACATCTCCCTCACAGCGCTCGATGAGAGGACATCACGCTGCAGAGAAAACATGGAGAAGCCAAAGCCAGCCTGATGAGGCTTGACAAGCCGAAACGCGTCGCTGGAATCAGGTCCAACAATGTGTTTGACATCACATCTAATGCTTTTGTGATTTCTTTCTTGCAGGGTGCCCTGAGGGCCTACCGTTGGAGCTTGACGTTACCGGCACGGGCTGAAGCAGGACAGTGCATCCTTGCCCATCCCCGTTCCCCTAACCCTAACCCCACAACACCTAACTTGGCCAGTGCCGCCAGTCCGTGCGCAGGTGTCTTGTCTCCTCGGTGGACCTGACGGGTGCCTTGTGGGTGAGTTATCCTTTTGCGGCAGGTGTGATGGGGGCAACAAGTCATAAACTTGAAAGACTTGTTTTAAACACATTGTAAATAGGAGTTTGAGGGAGATCAAGGCATATATCTTTTTGCCTTGATGTGGAGGGTGTCAGCCCCGCCCCCTTCCTGCTCAAAACCTCCTCCATTCCTGAGACAGGCACATCTCCCTCACAGCGCTCGATGAGAGGACATCACGCTGCAGAGAAAACATGGAGAAGCCAAAGCCAGCCTGATGAGGCTTGACAAGCCGAAACGCGTCGCTGGAATCAGGTCCAACAATGTGTTTGACATCACATCTAATGCTTTTGTGATTTCTTTCTTGCAGGGTGCCCTGAGGGCCTACCGTTGGAGCTTGACGTTACCGGCACGGGCTGAAGCAGGACAGTGCATCCTTGCCCATCCCCGTTCCCCTAACCCTAACCCCACAACACCTAACTTGGCCAGTGCCGCCAGTCCGTGCGCAGGTGTCTTGTCTCCTCGGTGGACCTGACGGGTGCCTTGTGGGTGAGTTATCCTTTTGCGGCAGGTGTGATGGGGGCAACAAGTCATAAACTTGAAAGACTTGTTTTAAACACATTGTAAATAGGAGTTTGAGGGAGATCAAGGCATATATCTTTTTGCCTTGATGTGGAGGGTGTCAGCCCCGCCCCCTTCCTGCTCAAAACCTCCTCCATTCCTGAGACAGGCACATCTCCCTCACAGCGCTCGATGAGAGGACATCACGCTGCAGAGAAAACATGGAGAAGCCAAAGCCAGCCTGATGAGGCTTGACAAGCCGAAACGCGTCGCTGGAATCAGGTCCAACAATGTGTTTGACATCACATCTAATGCTTTTGTGATTTCTTTCTTGCAGGGTGCCCTGAGGGCCTACCGTTGGAGCTTGACGTTACCGGCACGGGCTGAAGCAGGACAGTGCATCCTTGCCCATCCCCGTTCCCCTAACCCTAACCCCACAACACCTAACTTGGCCAGTGCCGCCAGTCCGTGCGCAGGTGTCTTGTCTCCTCGGTGGACCTGACGGGTGCCTTGTGGGTGAGTTATCCTTTTGCGGCAGGTGTGATGGGGGCAACAAGTCATAAACTTGAAAGACTTGTTTTAAACACATTGTAAATAGGAGTTTGAGGGAGATCAAGGCATATATCTTTTTGCCTTGATGTGGAGGGTGTCAGCCCCGCCCCCTTCCTGCTCAAAACCTCCTCCATTCCTGAGACAGGCACATCTCCCTCACAGCGCTCGATGAGAGGACATCACGCTGCAGAGAAAACATGGAGAAGCCAAAGCCAGCCTGATGAGGCTTGACAAGCCGAAACGCGTCGCTGGAATCAGGTCCAACAATGTGTTTGACATCACATCTAATGCTTTTGTGATTTCTTTCTTGCAGGGTGCCCTGAGGGCCTACCGTTGGAGCTTGACGTTACCGGCACGGGCTGAAGCAGGACAGTGCATCCTTGCCCATCCCCGTTCCCCTAACCCTAACCCCACAACACCTAACTTGGCCAGTGCCGCCAGTCCGTGCGCAGGTGTCTTGTCTCCTCGGTGGACCTGACGGGTGCCTTGTGGGTGAGTTATCCTTTTGCGGCAGGTGTGATGGGGGCAACAAGTCATAAACTTGAAAGACTTGTTTTAAACACATTGTAAATAGGAGTTTGAGGGAGATCAAGGCATATATCTTTTTGCCTTGATGTGGAGGGTGTCAGCCCCGCCCCCTTCCTGCTCAAAACCTCCTCCATTCCTGAGACAGGCACATCTCCCTCACAGCGCTCGATGAGAGGACATCACGCTGCAGAGAAAACATGGAGAAGCCAAAGCCAGCCTGATGAGGCTTGACAAGCCGAAACGCGTCGCTGGAATCAGGTCCAACAATGTGTTTGACATCACATCTAATGCTTTTGTGATTTCTTTCTTGCAGGGTGCCCTGAGGGCCTACCGTTGGAGCTTGACGTTACCGGCACGGGCTGAAGCAGGACAGTGCATCCTTGCCCATCCCCGTTCCCCTAACCCTAACCCCACAACACCTAACTTGGCCAGTGCCGCCAGTCCGTGCGCAGGTGTCTTGTCTCCTCGGTGGACCTGACGGGTGCCTTGTGGGTGAGTTATCCTTTTGCGGCAGGTGTGATGGGGGCAACAAGTCATAAACTTGAAAGACTTGTTTTAAACACATTGTAAATAGGAGTTTGAGGGAGATCAAGGCATATATCTTTTTGCCTTGATGTGGAGGGTGTCAGCCCCGCCCCCTTCCTGCTCAAAACCTCCTCCATTCCTGAGACAGGCACATCTCCCTCACAGCGCTCGATGAGAGGACATCACGCTGCAGAGAAAACATGGAGAAGCCAAAGCCAGCCTGATGAGGCTTGACAAGCCGAAACGCGTCGCTGGAATCAGGTCCAACAATGTGTTTGACATCACATCTAATGCTTTTGTGATTTCTTTCTTGCAGGGTGCCCTGAGGGCCTACCGTTGGAGCTTGACGTTACCGGCACGGGCTGAAGCAGGACAGTGCATCCTTGCCCATCCCCGTTCCCCTAACCCTAACCCCACAACACCTAACTTGGCCAGTGCCGCCAGTCCGTGCGCAGGTGTCTTGTCTCCTCGGTGGACCTGACGGGTGCCTTGTGGGTGAGTTATCCTTTTGCGGCAGGTGTGATGGGGGCAACAAGTCATAAACTTGAAAGACTTGTTTTAAACACATTGTAAATAGGAGTTTGAGGGAGATCAAGGCATATATCTTTTTGCCTTGATGTGGAGGGTGTCAGCCCCGCCCCCTTCCTGCTCAAAACCTCCTCCATTCCTGAGACAGGCACATCTCCCTCACAGCGCTCGATGAGAGGACATCACGCTGCAGAGAAAACATGGAGAAGCCAAAGCCAGCCTGATGAGGCTTGACAAGCCGAAACGCGTCGCTGGAATCAGGTCCAACAATGTGTTTGACATCACATCTAATGCTTTTGTGATTTCTTTCTTGCAGGGTGCCCTGAGGGCCTACCGTTGGAGCTTGACGTTACCGGCACGGGCTGAAGCAGGACAGTGCATCCTTGCCCATCCCCGTTCCCCTAACCCTAACCCCACAACACCTAACTTGGCCAGTGCCGCCAGTCCGTGCGCAGGTGTCTTGTCTCCTCGGTGGACCTGACGGGTGCCTTGTGGGTGAGTTATCCTTTTGCGGCAGGTGTGATGGGGGCAACAAGTCATAAACTTGAAAGACTTGTTTTAAACACATTGTAAATAGGAGTTTGAGGGAGATCAAGGCATATATCTTTTTGCCTTGATGTGGAGGGTGTCAGCCCCGCCCCCTTCCTGCTCAAAACCTCCTCCATTCCTGAGACAGGCACATCTCCCTCACAGCGCTCGATGAGAGGACATCACGCTGCAGAGAAAACATGGAGAAGCCAAAGCCAGCCTGATGAGGCTTGACAAGCCGAAACGCGTCGCTGGAATCAGGTCCAACAATGTGTTTGACATCACATCTAATGCTTTTGTGATTTCTTTCTTGCAGGGTGCCCTGAGGGCCTACCGTTGGAGCTTGACGTTACCGGCACGGGCTGAAGCAGGACAGTGCATCCTTGCCCATCCCCGTTCCCCTAACCCTAACCCCACAACACCTAACTTGGCCAGTGCCGCCAGTCCGTGCGCAGGTGTCTTGTCTCCTCGGTGGACCTGACGGGTGCCTTGTGGGTGAGTTATCCTTTTGCGGCAGGTGTGATGGGGGCAACAAGTCATAAACTTGAAAGACTTGTTTTAAACACATTGTAAATAGGAGTTTGAGGGAGATCAAGGCATATATTGTTTTAAACACATTGTAAATAGGAGTTTGAGGGAGATCAAGGCATATATCTTTTTGCCTTGATGTGGAGGGTGTCAGCCCCGCCCCCTTCCTGCTCAAAACCTCCTCCATTCCTGAGACAGGCACATCTCCCTCACAGCGCTCGATGAGAGGACATCACGCTGCAGAGAAAACATGGAGAAGCCAAAGCCAGCCTGATGAGGCTTGACAAGCCGAAACGCGTCGCTGGAATCAGGTCCAACAATGTGTTTGACATCACATCTAATGCTTTTGTGATTTCTTTCTTGCAGGGTGCCCTGAGGGCCTACCGTTGGAGCTTGACGTTACCGGCACGGGCTGAAGCAGGACAGTGCATCCTTGCCCATCCCCGTTCCCCTAACCCTAACCCCACAACACCTAACCCCTAACCCTAACCCTAACCCTAACCCTAACCCTAACCCTAACCCTAACCCTAACCCTAACCCTAACCCTAACCCTAACCCTAACCCTAACCCTAACCCCTAACCCTAACCCTAACCCTAACCCTAACCCTAACCCTAACCCTAACCCTAACCCTAACCCTAACCCTAACCCTAACCCTAACCCTAACCCTAACCCTAACCCTAACCCTAACCCTAACCCTAACCCTAACCCTAACCCTAACCCTAACCCTAACCCTAACCCTAACCCTAACCCTAACCCTAACCCTAACCCTAACCCTAACCCTAACCCTAACCCTAACCCTAACCCTAACCCTAACCCTAACCCTAACCCTAACCCTAACCCTAACCCTAACCCTAACCCTAACCCTAACCCTAACCCTAACCCTAACCCTAACCCTAACCCTAACCCTAACCCTAACCCTAACCCTAACCCTAACCCTAACCCTAACCCTAACCCTAACCCTAACCCTAACCCTAACCCTAACCCTAACCCTAACCCTAACCCTAACCCTAACCCTAACCCTAACCCTAACCCTAACCCTAACCCTAACCCTAACCCTAACCCTAACCCTAACCCTAACCCTAACCCTAACCCTAACCCTAACCCTAACCCTAACCCTAACCCTAACCCTAACCCTAACCCTAACCCTAACCCTAACCCTAACCCTAACCCTAACCCTAACCCTAACCCTAACCCTAACCCTAACCCTAACCCTAACCCTAACCCTAACCCTAACCCTAACCCTAACCCTAACCCTAACCCTAACCCTAACCCTAACCCTAACCCTAACCCTAACCCTAACCCTAACCCTAACCCTAACCCTAACCCTAACCCTAACCCTAACCCTAACCCTAACCCTAACCCTAACCCTAACCCTAACCCTAACCCTAACCCTAACCCTAACCCTAACCCTAACCCTAACCCTAACCCTAACCCTAACCCTAACCCTAACCCTAACCCTAACCCTAACCCTAACCCTAACCCTAACCCTAACCCTAACCCTAACCCTAACCCTAACCCTAACCCTAACCCTAACCCTAACCCTAACCCTAACCCTAACCCTAACCCTAACCCTAACCCTAACCCTAACCCTAACCCTAACCCTAACCCTAACCCTAACCCTAACCCTAACCCTAACCCTAACCCTAACCCTAACCCTAACCCTAACCCTAACCCTAACCCTAACCCTAACCCTAACCCTAACCCTAACCCTAACCCTAACCCTAACCCTAACCCTAACCCTAACCCTAACCCTAACCCTAACCCTAACCCTAACCCTAACCCTAACCCTAACCCTAACCCTAACCCTAACCCTAACCCTAACCCTAACCCTAACCCTAACCCTAACCCCTAACCCTAACCCTAACCCTAACCCTAACCCTAACCCTAACCCTAACCCTAACCCTAACCCTAACCCTAACCCCTAACCCTAACCCTAACCCTAACCCTGTTGGGCATTGCTGGGATGTGGTGAAGGGCTGATGATAATCAGACACATTCTAAAATTGGGGTCAGAGGTCACAGACGCCGAGGAACCATCTGGACGTGTGTTTATGAAATACTTACCTGGATTTGTTTGAGTTTTCCTGTATATTTTTGCAGTGATACTTACCTGTACATATTTTGCAGTGTTTTTCCTATCTGTATATACTTTGCAGTGATTTGTTTAGTTTAGTGTGTGGTGTGATTATTGTCTTATTTTGGATTGATTTTCCCACACCTGGCTTCTTCCTCGGCTCTCTGACGAGCAAACTAAACGACTGCAGGTGTGAGCTGTAGCCCCGCCCCCTGCAGAGCTCTAGTAAAATCCTCCCCCTTCCACAGCTCCATTTGGAAAAAGGCTCCAGCGGATGAGGTGGCCATCTTGCTGGAGACCTCAAGTGTGGAAGCTTTACATGCCTGATGAGGCCAAAACAGGCCGAAACGCGTCGCATGTTCATAAAAATAATGAAGAAATTGGTTGATGTGTCTGACACCGCTCTCGGCGTTGTCCGATTGGGGTCCCCTGGGGGGGTGTGCTCTGGGTGTGGGGTCACTCTGGCAGGCTGTAGACGGACAGCGCATATTCCCTTTTCCCTCCCCCTAACCCTAACCCTAACCCCCCAACACCTAACCCTAACCCTAACCCTAACCCTAACCCTAACCCTAACCCTAACCCTAACCCCTAACCCCTAACCCTAACCCTAACCCTAACCCTAACCCTGACCCTGACCCTGACCCTAACCCTAACCCTAACCCTAACCCTAACCCTAACCCTAACCCTAACCCTAACCCTAACCCTAACCCTAACCCTAACCCTAACCCTAACCCTAACCCTAACCCTAACCCTAACCCTAACCCTAACCCTAACCCTAACCCTAACCCCTAACCCTAACCCTAACCCTAACCCTAACCCTAACCCTAACCCTAACCCTAACCCTAACCCTAACCCTAACCCTAACCCTAACCCTAACCCTAACCCTAACCCTAACCCTAACCCTAACCCTAACCCTAACCCTAACCCTAACCCTAACCCTAACCCTAACCCTAACCCTAACCCTAACCCTAACCCTAACCCTAACCCTAACCCTAACCCTAACCCTAACCCTAACCCTAACCCTAACCCTAACCCTAACCCTAACCCTAACCCTAACCCTAACCCTAACCCTAACCCTAACCCTAACCCTAACCCTAACCCTAACCCTAACCCTAACCCTAACCCTAACCCTAACCCTAACCCTAACCCTAACCCTAACCCTAACCCTAACCCTAACCCTAACCCTAACCCTAACCCTAACCCTAACCCTAACCCTAACCCTAACCCTAACCCTAACCCTAACCCTAACCCTAACCCTAACCCTAACCCTAACCCTAACCCTAACCCTAACCCTAACCCTAACCCTAACCCTAACCCTAACCCTAACCCTAACCCTAACCCTAACCCTAACCCTAACCCTAACCCTAACCCTAACCCTAACCCTAACCCTAACCCTAACCCTAACCCTAACCCTAACCCTAACCCTAACCCTAACCCTAACCCTAACCCTAACCCTAACCCTAACCCTAACCCTAACCCTAACCCTAACCCTAACCCTAACCCTAACCCTAACCCTAACCCTAACCCTAACCCTAACCCTAACCCTAACCCTAACCCTAACCCTAACCCTAACCCTAACCCTAACCCTAACCCTAACCCTAACCCTAACCCTAACCCTAACCCTAACCCTAACCCTAACCCTAACCCTAACCCTAACCCTAACCCTAACCCTAACCCTAACCCTAACCCTAACCCTAACCCTAACCCTAACCCTAACCCTAACCCTAACCCTAACCCTAACCCTAACCCTAACCCTAACCCTAACCCTAACCCTAACCCTAACCCTAACCCTAACCCTAACCCTAACCCTAACCCTAACCCTAACCCTAACCCTAACCCTAACCCTAACCCTAACCCTAACCCTAACCCTAACCCTAACCCTAACCCTAACCCTAACCCTAACCCTAACCCTAACCCTAACCCTAACCCTAACCCTAACCCTAACCCTAACCCTAACCCTAACCCTAACCCTAACCCTAACCCTAACCCTAACCCTAACCCTAACCCTAACCCTAACCCTAACCCTAACCCTAACCCTAACCCTAACCCTAACCCTAACCCTAACCCTAACCCTAACCCTAACCCCTAACCCCCTAACCCTAACCCTAACCCTAACCCTAACCCTAACCCTAACCCTAACCCTAACCCTAACCCTAACCCTAACCCTAACCCTAACCCCTAACCCTAACCCTAACCCTAACCCTAACCCCTAACCCTAACCCTAACCCTAACCCTAACCCTAACCCTAACCCTAACCCTAACCCCTAACCCTAACCCTAACCCTAACCCTAACCCTAACCCTAACCCTAACCCTAACCCTAACCCTAACCCTAACCCTAACCCCTAACCCTAACCCTAACCCTAACCCTACCCTAACCCTAACCCTAACCCTAACCCTAACCCTAACCCTAACCCTAACCCCTAACCCTAACCCTAACCCTAACCCTTTTTTTCTTTAGACTATTTTCTGTGACTTATCTCACCTGATGAAGGTTTAATGCCGAAACGTTGCTAGGATTTGTCACAGTTGATATTTGCAAATAAATAGTACTATTTTTTCGAAATTTGAATTTTTCATTTTTCTATTTTACCTGCCCATTGACACATTGACTAAATACCTCCGCATTGCCTGCTTTATATTTTTAACAATGTTTGGGTTTTCGAAAAGTCAAAACCCTTCGTTCATGGCTTGTGTCAATAACACAAGCCATGCGGCGCCACCATTTTGGCTAACTGCCAGCGCCGATGAAGAAGGGCGCGGCCTCAACTCTGTGTCGCGCTCTGGCCAATCAGATCAAGATGGGCGTGGCCGAAACTCTGAGTCACGCCCCGGCCAAACAGCAGGCAATAACAATCAGAACGGAGATGGGCTCCAAGACAACAATTTCGGCCTCAAAATTAAATGCATGCAAAACATCATCACAGTTTTGCATCATTTGGAAAACATTAATAAGTCTGAACAGCCACAGACTATTTTTAAAATGGCAAATGCACTGGCCAATAGGATCAGGCCTGCATTAAACAATGCCGACACACAGGCTTGTATTGCTATTAATGCCAAAAATTGGGCAGAGGCTACAATGGACATTTTAAAGAAGCATTACGTAATATCATTACAAATTGTGAAGGACAAGCTGACTCCTGTAATTGGCTACAACGGGAGGTCCTCCTTTTTTATTGCTTCTAACTGGGCCAGAAAAAAGTTTGGCACAAAGATGACCTTTGACACCTTACAACTGGCGGAGAGCCAAATAGCTTCGCTGGTGGTGACACCCAAAGGCCACAACGCACGAGCTGTTCCACCAGGACGGAGCGATGGCGCCGGGGCGAAGACGCCTGTCTCTGCATCCCAGATTCCTCAGGCCATGGTGGAGATTGGCGGCGAGTTCCCTCCTCCTTCCTGCTTGGCGCCGGCTGTCCTGATGTCTCCGCAGTCCGACACACACGCAGAAGCTTCCTGCTCCGCTCCTGTGACGCAAGACGGCAGACGAAGGCGAGAATGCAGATGGCCCGTGAGTGACCCGAGACCCAGGAACATCGGACCCCGCGCGCCCCAGGTACAGAGTGCGACTTGTGGTGGACCCCCTCCCACCTGCAGGCGACCTGAGACGGAGAGGACGAGACGACTGAGCGCTGAACGCATCGTGCCTCCTGACCACAGCTTGCGCACACCCGTCGGTGTCCAGCCAGCCACAGAGGTCGGTGCGGTGACTTGGAGGTTCCCCACTGACGGGCTGACACGCTGGTTTCAAAGATGGACGGGCCTACCACACAATTCCCATATTTCGGGTTGGTGTCTTAATAAGGAGCAAATGGTCTAATTTTGTGGGTGTTGTCTGGTTTGCCTCCTTCAGGGACTTCCGGGGGGTTCTGCGTCTGGCGGAGCCCAACTTGGCGGAGGGTTGATTGGACCGTGCATCCCCTTCCCAATTTCTCTCTCTCTCTCTCTCTCTCTCTCTCTCTCTCTCTCTCTCTAACTCTCTCTCTCTCTCTAACTCTCTCTCTCTCTCTCTCAATTCAATTCAATTTCAATTCAAAGGGGCTTTATTGACATGGGAAACAAACGTTTACATTGCCAAAGCCAGCATTAAAACAATCAATCAAAACAATTAAAATGTATCAAACTTAAGCACCTATTGAAATTAAAAGTATGTACAATTAAAATATAGGTCTACTATACTAAAGATGTGTGTGAACAGAGCTGTGTCACATTACAGCTTTAAAAAATGTTAAGACTAATTTAAAATATAAGATTATAATAATAAAAAGTAATAAAATAAGGTAAACTATAGAGTTGTGCAAAACATTTAAATAAAGATGCATATGTATACATTCAAGTAAGGATCAAAACAATTAAAATGTATCAAACTTAAGCACCTATTGAAATTGAAATTAAAACTATGTACAATTAAAATATAGGTCTACTATACTAAAGAGCTGTGTGAACAGAGCTGTGTCACATTGCAACTTTAAAAATGTTAAGACTAATTCAAATATAACATTATAGTAATAAAATAAGATAAACTATAGAGTTGTGCAAAACGTTTAAATAAAGATGCATATATGTATACATTCAAGTAAAGATGGCTTATAAATAGCAGCAGTTTTCCAAGTGTATTTGAACGTATATGCTCTGTTTGTGGGTAGATCTATGTACAGATGTCCGTATAGTACAAATAGTGCAGGAATAGTCTTTATGGTGGTTGTATTCCATTGGATGTCCTTTTCTTGTCGCAACGGCTCACGAATCTTGCTGCTGTGTTTGCACATTGCTTTACTTCCCCCAGTAGGTATGGGAGTTTGTCGTTAATTGTCATGTTTTCAAACTCTCTTTGGGTATTTTCCATTTGTGGGAAGTATATGTCTCTGATGTCTTGGTACAGTGGGCAGGTTGTTAGGAAGTGCAGTTCAGTTTCTACCGCACCCTGTGTGCATTGGTTGCACAGTCTGTCTTCTCTTGGGAGCCAGGTCTGCCTATGGCGGCCTTTCTCGATGGCTAGGCTGTGCTCACTGAGTCTGTACATAGTCAAGGATCTCCTTAGTTTTGGATCGGTCACAGTGCTCAGGTATTCTGCCAATGTGTATTCTCTGTGTAGGGCCAAATAGCATTCTAATTTGCTCTGGTTTTGGGTTGATTCTTTCCAATGTGTCAGATAGTTTTCTTTTTGTTTTCTTATAATTTGGTTTAGTCCAGTGTGGTTTCTGTCTGGTGGTTTTGCTTGTGTTTGTGAGCAGAGTCCCTGAACCAGCTGGCTGAGCGGGCATCTCTCTAGGGTCTCTCTGTAGGTGAGGGCTTTGTTATGGAGCGTGTCTGGGTCACTTTCTTTTAAGTGGTTATAAAATTTGACTGCTCTCTTTTGGATCTTGATTATTAGTGGGTATCTTCCTAATTCTGCTCTGCATGCATTATTTGGTGTTTTCCGTTGGGTGCGGAGAATGGATTTGCAAAATTCTGCATGCAGAGTCTCGATTTGGTGTTTGTCCCATTTTGCAAAATCTTGGTTAGCAAGAGGGCCCCAGACCTCGCAGCCGTACAGGGAAATGGGTTCTATGACGGAGTCTAATATTTTGAGCCAGATTTGAATAGGAATGTCTAGTTTGATGTTCCTTTTGATAGCGTAGAAAGCCCTTCTTGCCTTATCTCTCAGGTCGTTCACAGCTTGGTTGAAATTCCCTGTGGCACTGATGTTTAGGCCGAGATAGGTATAGTTTTTTGTGTATTCTAGGGCAGTTGTACCTAGGAGGAATTTGTGTTTGTGGTGATGGAGGCTGGGTCTTTTTTGGAATATCATAACTTTTGTCTTGGTTAGGTTGACTGTCAATGCCCAGGTCTTGGAAAATGTGTGTAGAAGATCAAGGTGCTGTTGTAGACCTTCTTTTGTTGGAGACAGCAGCACCAGATCGTCTGCAAACAGTAGGCATTTGGCTTCTGTGTCTACTAGGGGGATGCCAGGTGATGTAGCTTGTTCCAATGTTTTTGCCAATTCATTGATGTATATGTTGAAGAGGGTTGGACTCAAACTGCATCCCTGTCTAACCCCACGGCCTTGAGGAAAGAAGTCTGTATGTTTTTCACCAATCTTCACTGCACATTTGTTGTTGGTGTACATTGACTTTATGATGTCATATGTTTTCCCTCCGATGCCACTTTCTAGCAATTTGTATAGCAGACCCTCGTGCCAGATTGAGTCGAATGCTTTTTGGAAGTCAACAAAGCAGGAGTATATTTTGCTTTTGTTTTTGTTAATTTGGCTTCAAGGAGACCGACACCCATGCGCTCCTTTACAGAAGCAGCTTCCACCCCACGCATACCTTTGCGGGGTTGGTGAAATCCCAATTATTGAGGTTTCATCGTATCTGCACCAGACGGGAGGACTTCCTGGGGGCCTCGAGGACCCTCTTTTCTGCTCTGATGAGGAGGGGCTATTCCAGGTCCTTCCTCAGACGGCAGTTGAGGGGCTTCTTGGACCCTAGGGGACCTCCCCCTGGGACAGACATGATTCCTCTTATCACCACCTACTCTCCTTCGGCTGCGCGGGCCGCCTGGAAGGTCAAAAACCACTTCCGGGTCTTTGTGGAGAGTAGTGGGAGGCTGCCTGGTCGCTATGTGGTGCCGGCCTACCGCAAGAACCCCAACTTGAATGATCAGTTGGTCAGGGCCAGGGTCTGCTCATTGAGAGACCCGCCCTCCACCAAGAGGGACGCCCTTGTCCGCCACTCACAATGGTTGGTGAACCCCCATAACCGCAAGGTTTTCCAGCCGTTGTGCCGTGGCGGCCGACACACACAGAACTGTGTGTATGTCATTCGTTGTCAGCAATGTGGGTGTATGTACGTGGGCGAGACGGGCAATACCTTAGCCAGGAGATTCGCCCAGCACAAATACAACATTGTTAGACAAAAAAATACCAACACTCACCTGGTTCAGCATTTCCTCCTGCACGGATGGTCTTCCGTCCGGGTGACTGTCGTAGAGACGGATCCTAAATGGAGCCTCGCCCAACGTCACAGGGCAGAGCTCCTGTGGATCTCCAAATTGGGCACCAGACATCCGGGGGGCCTAAATGAGATGTAAGTGTCAGTCCGTTGGATTGTAGACGGACAGTGCACATCCCCTTCTCCTAACCCTAACCCCTCCCCCAACCCTAACCCTAACCCTAACCCCTCCCCCAACCCTAACCCTAACCCTAACCCCAACCCTAACCCTAACCCTAACCATAAACCTAATCAGCCAGTGCCTCCAATCCTCTTACGGCTCTCGCTTTTCCTCATTTGGACCCCTTGGACCTGACACCTGTTTATCAGAACAGAAGTAGACACGTATTCAACAACGTCTAAAAACACTCACCGGAGCATGGTGTCACATACACACACACATACATTCAGAGCATCACATTTGGAGGTTACAGGGAACATCCTCTGCTCACTCTCCTCAATACTGAAGCCCTAGGTTACAAATACAAGGTGCTTTTGTATTATTTCACCCTGAATGTCCTTGTGTTTGTTTATTGTTTATAAATTATATTATATTATATAATTTATATCATATTATATTGTATTATATCATACATTATATATCAATAACAATGTTTATCTCTTCATGTTATTGTTCTAGCAGACAAGTTTGTGCAATAGCATCCTTGGGCTTCAGTGGGTCTAATTGTTATTGTCATTGTTCTTCACTTGTGTTTGGGTCAAAACTTCTATTTTGAAGGCCAACTTGTGTATGACGTGGACCCCACCCCTTTATTCGAATGTTTTACGGCTATTGACACCTTACGACTACACTACCTCTTGCAAACGGCAAGGTTAAAAGGCTGACCTTAGCCTACCTGTCGTGCTAACCTGCTAACTCTTTACAAACGAGTCAGGCCTGATGAAGGTATTCTACCGAAACGTTGCCATCTGACTCGTTTCATGTAAATATACTTCTTTTCCACTTTTCATATTTTTTATACACATTGTAGTATTTTTTCTCTGTTTGTTTACTCACCGAGTCCAGCTGGCCTGGGCGAGGAGCGACGCTTTCGTTCCTCTAGTCGCTATTTTCTGTAAATAAACAGCCTATTTTTGATACTACATGTGCTATGATTATTCACGATATTGTCCGGTGGCTTATTAGCGCGATGTTTAGCATATTTTTGCAACCAAAGACATCGGTTGCTTGCTAAATGCTATCAGCCATAGACCGGAAGTGCTCCCCTTGACCCCGGCGGAAGTCCCGCCCACGAGCACGCCGTTCCTCTTTGTTTACAAAAGGAACGGATAAAGACAATTTTTGTTTTTACAAAGCGAACACATTTTTGTTTCGCAAACCATTTTCACCACCATCTACACCAGCGGCATTAAAATTATAATTTTAAATAATGTCACGATGGTACGATGGTGCACGGCTTCCTGTTTGGTCGGGGCGAAGGCTCGGACCGGGACAGCAGGCTGCGCCTCCAGAGTGGCCTGCTTATTCAGAGGATTATTATGATGACCATCAGGATTATTATGATTATGAGGATAATTTTCCTGAGCCGCACGAGCAGCTGCCCCCAATGACTTATGCGGATGTGGTACGGGGATACCTCAATTCCCTTCCCGTTCGCCCCTACCCGCAGACACGCCGCCATTTTGAAGACGAATTCCAAGAGGAGCGCGCCAGCGCCCCCCAGTGGAATGATGGGTGGAACACACGCCCAGCACAAAATAACTTTGTGCCTTCAAGACATCACTCTCCTGGATATTTGAGACCACATTTTTCACCTCCAAGACGTCCCCGCAATCCTCCTCGTCCACTCGGGAGGCGCCAGGACTCTTCCAGGAGGGAGGGGCCGCGTCAATATTCCAGCAGAGACAGGGACTTTGTACCTTCAAGGCAATATGTCTTACCGGAATATTCACCTCAAGGACGTCCCCGCGTTCCTCCCCGTCCCAAGAAGAAGGGCAAAAAGGGCAAGAAGCAACAGAACGCTTCTCGGAAGAAGGCACCCCCGGACAATTCCCCAATTTCCATGGAGGGGAATTTAAAAGCCCAGTGTTTTTATAACATTGTTAAAATCACACATCACCTTATCAATGTTACTAAAGACACTTACCCCCAATCCATAATAAAAATGCGTGAGACGCTGGCCACTATGATTAAACCAGCGGTCACCAACATTGAGATTGAGGTTTTGATCAGGGCCAATGCCAATACTTGGGCATCAACAACTGTCGAAATTTTAAGACAACATTACAATGACACTCTGGAAAAAGAATTGGGCAAGATAACCAGTTTTATTCACGAGAGTTGGAGACCCGCTTTTGAGCTGGCTGTTACATGGGCAAAAAAACACTTGGGGAAAAGATTGTTGGGGGACACCCTCAAGCAGGCCGAGGCCCTCATTGTCGCAGCCTTTGCCGACCCCTCTGTCAACGCTGGGGGGGCACGCCCGGCCCAGCCCTTACCGGTCCAGGCTGCCACCCCGGCACCGGAGGTGGTACACCCGGCCCGGTCTATACCGGTCCAGACTACCACCCTGGTATCGGTGGGTACCCTCACTGACCCTATGGGCCCAGTTGGGGCTCCTGACTTGGCACGGGCAAGAAGCCCCCCAGCTCAGATAGTCACTCGGGCTTCGGTGGCTACCAGCACCGACGCTGTCGCCCCAGATTGGTCTCCCGAGGCGGACCGTCCAGCAATCCCCCCAATCCGGATGGCCCCCATCTTCCTTCCTCGCCGGCCGCCGACTCCTGCAGTGGCGGAACCTCCCAAGGAGCAGAGGATGACCACGCGCCGAGCTCCGGACAGCAGACCCGCCAAAGACAGCATCGGTGAGGATCTCCCGACCCGGCCCATTCCTGCACGTCGCAGGCTACTTCCTCTGGGATCACCTGCAAGACAAGACACACAGGATACCCCCACTCAGACCGAGGACGACGATGAATCACCACGTGGGTCCACAGTCTCTGGGCAAAACAACACCCAGGATACCCCCACAAGTGGGTTCACAGTCTCCGGGGAAAGCAAAACCCAGGAGACCCCCACTCAGACTGAGTACTACGGTTACTCACCAATGGGGCCCACGCTTCATTCGCCCCTCCTCATTGATCTTCAGCACCAGGAACAGGGACAGGATCTTGCTTCGATGCTGTCCCCAAGCATCTCTCCTGTGGCCGCCGCTACCCCCGTCTCATCCCCGCTCCAGCTTCACATGGAAGATGAGACGACACCACAAGGTGAATTTTCACCACAGGGGCCCACACTTTCCGGGACCCCTAGGGAGGACTGTGAAGACTCACCTTCATACCTTTTGCGGAAGACGCTCCCTGGGGAGATGCTTCCTCAGGAGTCCCCCGATTGGTCACATTTGTTCCCCGGGACACTAAAAAAGAAACCACATGGGGAGCCTTTGGTCCCAGGTACTCCACTGTCTATTTCAGATTGTGTCCAGTTGGTAGAGGATGTTACCTGCTCCTCCCCCCGTAGACCCACTAGACATATGGGCTCTCAGAGGAGGATGATGGATTGGAAGTTGTCGGCCACCAAGAAGTACTTGATGATCGGCGACTGCAATCTCTCTCATCTTCCTCCTTTTCATATCGACGACCTTCAGATCGATAGTTACCCGGACGCCAATTTTCGACACGCGGAGGCCATCCTGCGCAAAACCATAATTGCTGTCCCGGTGGAAGTGTTGGTACTTTCCTTTGGGATCCATCACCGTGAGCAGAAAGTGAAGGAGACTGCTATTAAGCAGCTCCAAGGGGCACTCAGGGCAGCCGCGCTTACCTTCCCACGGGCCCGAGTGCTAATCCCCCTGATCAATTTTTCGGCAGCCCTGCCCGCTGAGCAAAAAGCCAACCTTGGGCTGCTGAATCTTTGCATCAGGAACAATTACGCTCACATCCCGGCTCTCGACGGCCGGGACTTTGAGACCCAACCTGACCTGATCCACTGGACTCAGGACACTGCCAAGTTGATGCTCAAGCACTGGCTTGAGTTTTTAAACTTGGCATCCCCATAATCCCGTTGGTTCGGGGGGGTAATAAGAACGTGATAAATTTGGCCCGTAATTTCACGCCAACCCCGTCACACATCTCCCTCCTTAATAAGGGCCTCAACTTTATTCCTTCCACTAACCTCAGTAGCGACTGGCATCATCAACTTCAATTTGACCTCCAGCGCTACCATAGACGTGTCAAACTTGAGGTGTATTATGAGAATCAAGATTCTCCAGGACCCACACCTTTCACAGCCCGCTCCGGCTGGGAGCCCTCACCTGGACTTATGCCTCCGGAATTCCAGGCTATGGTCCGGTCCGATGGGCTTTCCGTGTCCGGTTCGGGCTGCGCACCTGCGGTCGCTCCCAATTTGACACCGGAAGAAGTTGAGGCCCTTCAAAATCTAAAAAGAAACAAGCACATTGTCATCAAACCAGCTGACAAGGGGAGTGCTGTTGTCATTTTTGACAGGTCACAATATTTATGGGAGGGTTCCCGGCAGTTGAGTGACATGACGTATTACAAACCACTGCCGGAACCAATTTATCCCCAGACCATCCCCATGGTAGGCAAGATTCTGGATAATCTTCGCCTCAAAAAATTCATAAATTTTAAACAACAGAGGTATCTCATGGGGGAGCGTGATCCTCGCCCCCGCAGGTTTTACATGCTCCCTAAAATTCACAAGGAGCCAGACAAGTGGAGCAAGCCCCACGAGATCCCTCCGGGCCGCCCCATTGTGTCTGACTGCGGCAGCGAGACGTACAGAACGGCAGAGTTTATCGACCATTTTTTAACTCCGCTCTCCGTTCTGCACGACAGCTACCTCAGAGATACCTATGACTTTATAGATAAAATCAAGAGTGTGAACATTCCCCCAGATGCCATCCTGTTCACCATAGACATTGACAGCCTGTATACAAACATCGACATCGATGAGGGTATTCAGGCTGTCAAAAATGTCTTCTACAAGTACCGCAACGTCAGCAGGCCCGAGAAGGAGATCCTACAGCTCCTTGAAATTAATTTGAGGAGAAACGACTTTGAGTTTGACGGTCGTTTCTACCTCCAAATTAAGGGCACTGCTATGGGCAAGAAATTTGCACCGGCGTATGCCAACATTTTTATGGCAGAGTGGGAGACCTCTGCTTTGGCCGCCTGCCCAAAACGTCCCCTTTATTATTTTCGGTACCTGGATGACATCTGGGGTGTTTGGACGCATTCCAGTGAGGAGTTCAGCGTGTTTTTGAACACGCTTAACACTCACAACAAAAATATCACCATCAAGTCGACCATTAGCAGTACTTCTGTCGACTTTTTGGACACCACTACATTCAAGGGTCCCGACTTTGCTATTACGCAACACTTGGACATCCGGGTGTTCTTCAAGGAGACCGACACCCATGCGCTCCTTTACAGAAGCAGCTTCCACCCCACGCATACCTTTGCGGGGTTGGTGAAATCCCAATTATTGAGGTTTCATCGTATCTGCACCAGACGGGAGGACTTCCTGGGGGCCTCGAGGACCCTCTTTTCTGCTCTGATGAGGAGGGGCTATTCCAGGTCCTTCCTCAGACGGCAGTTGAGGGGCTTCTTGGACCCTAGGGGACCTCCCCCTGGGACAGACATGATTCCTCTGATCACCACCTACTCTCCTTCGGCTGCGCGGGCCGCCTGGAAGGTCAAAAACCACTTCCGGGTCTTTGTGGAGAGTAGTGGGAGGCTGCCTGGTCGCTATGTGGTGCCGGCCTACCGCAAGAACCCCAACTTGAATGATCAGTTGGTCAGGGCCAGGGTCTGCTCATTGAGAGACCCGCCCTCCACCAAGAGGGACGCCCTTGTCCGCCACTCACAATGGTTGGTGAACCCCCATAACCGCAAGGTTTTCCAGCCGTTGTGCCGTGGCGGCCGACACACACAGAACTGTGTGTATGTCATCCGTTGTCAGCAATGTGGGTGTATGTACGTGGGCGAGACGGGCAATACCTTAGCCAGGAGATTCGCCCAGCACAAATACAACATTGTTAGACAAAAAAATACCAACACTCACCTGGTTCAGCATTTCCTCCTGCACGGATGGTCTTCCGTCCGGGTGACTGTCGTAGAGACGGATCCTAAATGGAGCCTCGCCCAACGTCACAGGGCAGAGCTCCTGTGGATCTCCAAATTGGGCACCAGACATCCGGGGGGCCTAAATGAGATGTAAGTGTCAGTCCGTTGGATTGTAGACGGACAGTGCACATCCCCTTCTCCTAACCCTAACCCTAACCCCTCCCCCAACCCTAACCCTAACCCTAACCCCTCCCCCAACCCTAACCCTAACCCTAACCCCAACCCTAACCCTAACCCTAACCCTAACCCTAAATCCTTACCATAAACCTAACCCTAACCCTAACCCTAACCCTAACCCTAACCCTAACCCTAACCCTAACCCCTAACCCTAACCCTAACCCTAACCCTAACCCTAACCCTAACCCTAACCCTAACCCTAACCCCTAACCCTAACCGGCACGGGCTGAAGCAGGACAGTGCATCCTTGCCCATCCCCATTCCCCTAACCCTAACCCAACAACACCTAACCCTAACCCTAACCCTAACCCTAACCCTAACCCTAACCCTAACCCTAACCCTAACCCTAACCCTAACCCTAACCCTAACCCTAACCCTAACCCTTGTGGGTGAGTTGTCCTTTTGCGGCAGGTGTGATGGGGGCAGCAAGTCATAAACTTGAAAGACTTGTTTTAAACACATTGTAAATAGGAGTTTGAGGGAGATCAAGGCATATATCTTTTTGCCTTGATGTGGAGGGTGTCAGCCCCGCCCCCTTCCTGCTCAAAACCTCCTCCATTCCTGAGACAGGCACATCTCCCTCACAGCGCTCGATGAGAGGACATCACGCTGCAGAGAAAACATGGAGAAGCCAAAGCCAGCCTGATGAGGCTTGACAAGCCGAAACGCGTCGCTGGAATCAGGTCCAACAATGTGTTTGACATCACATCTAATGCTTTTGTGATTTCTTTCTTGCAGGGTGCCCTGAGGGCCTACCGTTGGAGCTTGACGTTACCGGCACGGGCTGAAGCAGGACAGTGCATCCTTGCCCATCCACCTTCCCCTAACCCTAACCCAACAACACCTAACTTGGCCAGTGCCGCCAGTCCGTGCGCAGGTGTCTTGTCTCCTCGGTGGACCTGACGGGTGCCTTGTGGGTGAGTTGTCCTTTTGCGGCAGGTGTGATGGGGGCAGCAAGTCATAAACTTGAAAGACTTGTTTTAAACACATTGTAAATAGGAGTTTGAGGGAGATCAAGGCATATATCTTTTTGCCTTGATGTGGAGGGTGTCAGCCCCGCCCCCTTCCTGCTCAAAACCTCCTCCATTCCTGAGACAGGCACATCTCCCTCACAGCGCTCGATGAGAGGACATCACGCTGCAGAGAAAACA
Organism: Entelurus aequoreus; assembly: GCF_033978785.1. Classification (NCBI taxonomy): domain Eukaryota; kingdom Metazoa; phylum Chordata; class Actinopteri; order Syngnathiformes; family Syngnathidae; genus Entelurus; species Entelurus aequoreus. The sequence continues at coordinate 39,783,818 of NC_084756.1, read as the reverse complement.
TGGAGAAGCCAAAGCCAGCCTGATGAGGCTTGACAAGCCGAAACGCGTCGCTGGAATCAGGTCCAACAATGTGTTTGACATCACATCTAATGCTTTTGTGATTTCTTTCTTGCAGGGTGCCCTGAGGGCCTACCGTTGGAGCTTGACGTTACCGGCACGGGCTGAAGCAGGACAGTGCATCCTTGCCCATCCACCTTCCCCTAACCCTAACCCAACAACACCTAACTTGGCCAGTGCCGCCAGTCCGTGCGCAGGTGTCTTGTCTCCTCGGTGGACCTGACGGGTGCCTTGTGGGTGAGTTGTCCTTTTGCGGCAGGTGTGATGGGGGCAGCAAGTCATAAACTTGAAAGACTTGTTTTAAACACATTGTAAATAGGAGTTTGAGGGAGATCAAGGCATATATCTTTTTGCCTTGATGTGGAGGGTGTCAGCCCCGCCCCCTTCCTGCTCAAAACCTCCTCCATTCCTGAGACAGGCACATCTCCCTCACAGCGCTCGATGAGAGGACATCACGCTGCAGAGAAAACATGGAGAAGCCAAAGCCAGCCTGATGAGGCTTGACAAGCCGAAACGCGTCGCTGGAATCAGGTCCAACAATGTGTTTGACATCACATCTAATGCTTTTGTGATTTCTTTCTTGCAGGGTGCCCTGAGGGCCTACCGTTGGAGCTTGACGTTACCGGCACGGGCTGAAGCAGGACAGTGCATCCTTGCCCATCCACCTTCCCCTAACCCTAACCCAACAACACCTAACTTGGCCAGTGCCGCCAGTCCGTGCGCAGGTGTCTTGTCTCCTCGGTGGACCTGACGGGTGCCTTGTGGGTGAGTTGTCCTTTTGCGGCAGGTGTGATGGGGGCAGCAAGTCATAAACTTGAAAGACTTGTTTTAAACACATTGTAAATAGGAGTTTGAGGGAGATCAAGGCATATATCTTTTTGCCTTGATGTGGAGGGTGTCAGCCCCGCCCCCTTCCTGCTCAAAACCTCCTCCATTCCTGAGACAGGCACATCTCCCTCACAGCGCTCGATGAGAGGACATCACGCTGCAGAGAAAACATGGAGAAGCCAAAGCCAGCCTGATGAGGCTTGACAAGCCGAAACGCGTCGCTGGAATCAGGTCCAACAATGTGTTTGACATCACATCTAATGCTTTTGTGATTTCTTTCTTGCAGGGTGCCCTGAGGGCCTACCGTTGGAGCTTGACGTTACCGGCACGGGCTGAAGCAGGACAGTGCATCCTTGCCCATCCACCTTCCCCTAACCCTAACCCAACAACACCTAACTTGGCCAGTGCCGCCAGTCCGTGCGCAGGTGTCTTGTCTCCTCGGTGGACCTGACGGGTGCCTTGTGGGTGAGTTGTCCTTTTGCGGCAGGTGTGATGGGGGCAGCAAGTCATAAACTTGAAAGACTTGTTTTAAACACATTGTAAATAGGAGTTTGAGGGAGATCAAGGCATATATCTTTTTGCCTTGATGTGGAGGGTGTCAGCCCCGCCCCCTTCCTGCTCAAAACCTCCTCCATTCCTGAGACAGGCACATCTCCCTCACAGCGCTCGATGAGAGGACATCACGCTGCAGAGAAAACATGGAGAAGCCAAAGCCAGCCTGATGAGGCTTGACAAGCCGAAACGCGTCGCTGGAATCAGGTCCAACAATGTGTTTGACATCACATCTAATGCTTTTGTGATTTCTTTCTTGCAGGGTGCCCTGAGGGCCTACCGTTGGAGCTTGACGTTACCGGCACGGGCTGAAGCAGGACAGTGCATCCTTGCCCATCCACCTTCCCCTAACCCTAACCCAACAACACCTAACTTGGCCAGTGCCGCCAGTCCGTGCGCAGGTGTCTTGTCTCCTCGGTGGACCTGACGGGTGCCTTGTGGGTGAGTTGTCCTTTTGCGGCAGGTGTGATGGGGGCAGCAAGTCATAAACTTGAAAGACTTGTTTTAAACACATTGTAAATAGGAGTTTGAGGGAGATCAAGGCATATATCTTTTTGCCTTGATGTGGAGGGTGTCAGCCCCGCCCCCTTCCTGCTCAAAACCTCCTCCATTCCTGAGACAGGCACATCTCCCTCACAGCGCTCGATGAGAGGACATCACGCTGCAGAGAAAACATGGAGAAGCCAAAGCCAGCCTGATGAGGCTTGACAAGCCGAAACGCGTCGCTGGAATCAGGTCCAACAATGTGTTTGACATCACATCTAATGCTTTTGTGATTTCTTTCTTGCAGGGTGCCCTGAGGGCCTACCGTTGGAGCTTGACGTTACCGGCACGGGCTGAAGCAGGACAGTGCATCCTTGCCCATCCACCTTCCCCTAACCCTAACCCAACAACACCTAACTTGGCCAGTGCCGCCAGTCCGTGCGCAGGTGTCTTGTCTCCTCGGTGGACCTGACGGGTGCCTTGTGGGTGAGTTGTCCTTTTGCGGCAGGTGTGATGGGGGCAGCAAGTCATAAACTTGAAAGACTTGTTTTAAACACATTGTAAATAGGAGTTTGAGGGAGATCAAGGCATATATCTTTTTGCCTTGATGTGGAGGGTGTCAGCCCCGCCCCCTTCCTGCTCAAAACCTCCTCCATTCCTGAGACAGGCACATCTCCCTCACAGCGCTCGATGAGAGGACATCACGCTGCAGAGAAAACATGGAGAAGCCAAAGCCAGCCTGATGAGGCTTGACAAGCCGAAACGCGTCGCTGGAATCAGGTCCAACAATGTGTTTGACATCACATCTAATGCTTTTGTGATTTCTTTCTTGCAGGGTGCCCTGAGGGCCTACCGTTGGAGCTTGACGTTACCGGCACGGGCTGAAGCAGGACAGTGCATCCTTGCCCATCCACCTTCCCCTAACCCTAACCCAACAACACCTAACCCTAACCCTAACCCTAACCCTAACCCTAACCCTAACCCTAACCTAACCCTAACCCTAACCCTAACCCTAACCCTAACCCTAACCCTAACCCTAACCCAAAAATAATTCCTTATTTTCTGCCAGCCATGACTCCACCCCACCTCTCGCAGCCAATGGCCTCACTTGCCATCGAACCACCGGAGGAGCAACAGCTCACGAAATTGCACGAACAAGCCGATTTTCAACTCATTCAGTTAGACAAGTCTTACGCCTGAAGAAGGTACAGAGAGTACCGAAACGTTGCGAAACAAGACTTGCATTTATCACAAATTTACACTATTTTACCTCCTTTTCTCCCATTTTCCCTCTTTCCCTTTAATTTGGTGCCGTGGCGAGCTGGTCTCCCACGAGGCGAAAAGTCCGTTGACAATTCGCTTACTTACGTTCAGTTTTACAACCCTAAGTTTCTTAGCTAGTTAGTTCAACCCCTTTCCTTGGGGATTTTTTATCGTTCTTCGCAGAACCGCCCTTAGTTGTTTGTTAATTTGTTTTTTTGTCGAGAGTGCTTCGCATTCTCGGCCATCTTGAGACATCCGGTCCGGGCGGAAGTGCGCCACACAGCGGGCGGAAGCTCGCCGGTTTTCTCTTGTTTCACTTTATATATATATATATTATTTCCCATACAATTTTAATTTCTATTTCACCCTACTTACCTTAGTCCCTAATATAATTTTAGCCTACCCACCTTATTCTAATCACCAAAATAACGCATTTTCCAAAAAATGACGGCGTGGGAGGACGAGGAATGGCACCAGGTCCGTCCGCGCGGACGGAAACAGTGCCAGCAGCGCGAGATGGTTCCGCGTTCCCGATCCCCGCATCATAACGACCGCCATTACGGCCAAAACACACAATTTTCCGGCCGTTTTCAGCACCTAACATATGCTGAAGTGACTCGAGGTTGGCCTCATGATCACGATCATTGTTGCGGCGGCCATGGCCGCCCCCAAGGGGACACGCGTCGCCGTGATCATGACGCGCGGCACCGTGATCATGACGCGCGTCACCGTGATCATGACGCGCGTCACCGTGAGCATGACGCGCGTCACCGTGATCGCGACGCGCATCACCGTGATCGCGACGCGCGTGACCGTAATCATGGCGCGCGTGACCGTGATCGTGGCGCGCGTGACCGGGACCATGACGCGCGTGACCGGGATCATGACGCTCGTGACCGGGATCATGACGCGCGTGGCCGGGATCTTGACGCGCGTCGCCGAGATCATGACGCGCGTCACCGGGATCATAACGCGCGTGAGATACGAGACAGCGCCCCACAGTGGCGAAACAACGACACTGCACGCCAAAATAATAACACATTTTTCAGAGGCTTCCAACCGCAACATCCAAATTTTCCGGCAGATGACATGCCCCGCCAAAACAGGGGAAATTTCCACCCTACCCATGATAACCCTCCCTATCCCAGGGGGACTCATAGGGCAAATCATAGGGGTAACAAACAACACAAAACAGCACGGGGAAAACGCCGCAAAGAAAGAACAGCCAAGATTAACCAGGCACATCCCCCCAGGGCATCTTCTCCTGACAATCTGGACCCCGACTTTAGCTCCATAGCTAGAATTATGTACAACATCATTAAAGTGGTACATCATCTAAAAAACGTCAGCAAGGAACAACAACCACTTACCATCACTAGGATGGAACTTGCTTTGACGACGGGAATCAGACCAGCTGTTACCAACCCCGACACAGAAGACCGGATAAAGGGTAATGCAAAAAATTGGGCACATTCTACAATTATAATTCTTAGGGAACATTACCATAAAACACTGCAATCAGAAGCTGATAAACTGGGGGAATTTATTTCACACAATTGGGAAGCCCCATTCAAAGTGGCCTCGGCGTGGGCCAAGACACACCTAGGGCGCAGGCTGACGACTGAGACGCTCCAGCAGGCCCAGTCTCAGGTGGACTCGGTCTTGGTTGACACCCGGGCCGTTGAGGAGGTGTTGCCCCCAGCGCGGCGCCGACGTACCGAGCCTCGAGCGGACTCGGACTCGTTGGACAACCGCGTTGTCATGGAGGTGGTGCACCCCTCGCTGCCCCCGCCGGTCATTCTACCAACTGCCGCTGCACACGCCACGGTGTCCACCATGACCGACCCCATTACCAGGGAGTGGTCCCCTGAGGTGGAGCAGGATCGGGACCCGCGTGGACGGGTGACTCCGGTCCCTTTCCCGGTCTTGTCGCCTTCCTCTCCGGCTACCGAACCATCTGTGGCCCAGAGAGCAACGCGACCTCGCAAGCCGTGCAGCAGACCTGCCGACGACGCTATCGTCGAGGCACCTTTGGTCCGGCCGCATGGGCCGCGATCGCGGGTCGGTGCTGAGATCGGGGTCCTCCCGGTGGTCTCCGACACGCCGCCTCGCCCGGCTCCACCTGTTGAACACAGTGCGTTGATTTTGATACATGGGGATGAGAATGTGCGGGGGACTCCTGACCAGCCAGAGACGGACCAACACTTACCTGAGCAGTCGGGGTCGCCCACACGGGATCAGTCTTCCCCGGACACGCCTCCACCCTGGTACCTACTCTACCCTGAGCGGTCACAGGAACCCCTCCCGGACCCGCCCATCCCGGACGCGCCTCCTCCGGACACGCCTCCTCCGGACGCGCCTCTTCCGGACACGCCTCTTCCGGACACGCCTCTTCCGGACACGCCCCTCCCGGACACGCCCCTCTTGGACCTACCCGTCCCGGATCCACTCCTCCCGGGCGTGCCCCTCCCGGAGACGTCCGTCCCAGACAGGCCTGTCCTGGGTCTGAGAACCCCAAGTTGGGCCCAACTGTTTTCTGGAAGCCAGAAAAAAACAAAAACAGTCACTTCGACTTCACAGCCGACAGAAGACAATAGTACGGCGCAGGTTACCACGCCTACGAGTCCGAGCACTGCCAGAAAGCCCACTGTGCACATCAACTCGGATCGAAAAATGATGGATTGGCACCTGTCTGTCAGCAGGAAGGTCGTGGTGATCGGGGACTCTAACCTCAAGCACCTCCCAGCCTTTCGTCACCAGGACATCCAGATCGACAGCTACCCGGGGGCCAGATTTCTCCATGCAGAGGCCATCCTGAAAAAAACAGCAGTTAGTCCTGAGGTTGAGAAGGTGGTCTTAGCATTCGGTATCAATAATAGGGAACAAAAACCCAAGGTTACCACCTTCAAACAGCTCCGGAGGGCCCTTAAAGCGGCCAAAACGACCTTCCCTAATGCCGAAGTCTTCATCCCCCTCCTCAATTTCTCGGAATCCCTGCCCGAGGAACACAAGGACAACCTCCGGCTGATTAACAATTACATCCAAACCCGCCTCCAATTCTTCCCGGCACTCGCCGACGACGATTTTGAAACGGGGAGGGACAAGATCCATTGGACAAAGGACACAGCCAAGAACATGATGAGGCACTGGTATCACTGTTTAAACTTGACCTCCCCAAAAGCCCGACCTTTCGGGGGGGAAACATAAACACAAACAAAAACATCGTAAATTTATCAAAAAATTTCCTACTTACCTCATCGCAGCATTCCCTCCTCGACAAGGGCCTCAGTTTCGTCCCGTCCACCAGCCTCAGTCCAGAGTGGCACCATCAAGTAAAATTCGACCTGCAGGAATATCATAGAAGTGTCAAAACTGCGGTTTTCTATGAAAAGCAAGAGTCTCTTGGGCCGCGACCTTTCACCCCGAGGTCCGATTGGGAGCCCTCACCGGGACTGCTTCCTCCAGAGGTCCAAACGCTGGTCCTGGCGGACGAACACCCGTCGCTCCTATCGGGCTGCGCCCTCGCGGTCGCGCCCAACCTGACGCGGGACGAAACAGAGGCCCTGCATAGCCTGAAAAACAACAGGAACATAATTATTAAGCCGGCAGACAAGGGTAGCGCAGTGGTCATCATGGATAGGTCTCAATATGTCTGGGAGGGCACCAGACAATTGAGTGACACCACCTACTACCAACCATTGGCCACGCCCATTTACCCACAAACGATCCCTATGGTCGAAAACATAGTCAAAAATTTAATGAAAAAACGATTCATTAACCACAAACAAAAGACTTACCTCTTGGGCGAATCGGAGCCCCGCCCCCGTAGGTTCTACTTGCTCCCCAAGATCCACAAGGAACGACACAAGTGGAGCCGACCGTACGAGATACCCCCGGGCAGGCCCATTGTGTCCGACTGCGGCAGTGAAACCTACAGGACGGCGGCGTTTATAGATTACTTTTTGACCCCACTCTCCATTAAACACGAGAGTTATCTTAAGGACACATATGACTTTATTGACAAAATTAAAAATTTGATCATTCCCCAAGAGGCAGTCTTGTTTACCATTGATATTGATAGTTTGTACACGAATATTGACATTGACCAGGGCATCCAAGCCGTCAAAAACATTTTTTATAAATACCGAGATGTTAGCAGGCCCGAGAAGGAACTCCTCCAGCTTCTCGACATCAACCTCAGGAGGAACGACTTTGAGTTCAATGGCCGGTTCTTTCTACAGATCAAGGGCACGGCCATGGGCAAAAAGTTTGCTCCGGCCTATGCTAACATCTTCATGGCAGAATGGGAGACCTCTGCCCTTGCTGCCTGCGCAATCAGGCCCCTCCATTATTTCAGGTATTTGGATGATATCTGGGGGGTGTGGACTCATTCCATGGAGGAATTTGAGGGGTTCCGCCACACCCTGAATACCCACAACCCCAGTATCACCATTAAGTCCACCACCAGCCCCACGTCAGTGGACTTCCTGGACACTACCACCTTCAAGGGTCCGGATTTCACCTCCACTCACCATTTGGACATTAAGGTGTTTTTTAAAGAGACGGATACCCATGCCCTCCTCCACAAAACCAGCTTCCACCCCCGACACACCTACGCGGGATTGGTGAAGTCCCAGCTGCTGAGGTTCCACCGGATCTGCACCAGGCGGGAGGACTTTGTAACGGCCATGGGAGCCCTGTTCACGGCCCTGAGGAAGAGAGGGTATTCCAGATCCTTCCTCAGGAGACAGTTCAGGTGCTTCCTGGACCAGAAGAAGCCTCCCCCTGGTAAACACATGATCCCCCTCATTACAACCTTCTCGCCTGCGGCGGTACAGGTTTCCAGAAGGGTCAAGGGTAACTTTTGTACCTTTGTGGAGAAAAGCGGCAAACTGAAGGACTATTATCTGGTCTCGGCCTACCGCAAAAATCCCAGCCTGGGTGATCTGCTTGTCAGGGCTCGGATCAGTTCCACCGGAGATCCGCCCTCGGCCCGGAGCAGCGCTCCCTTGCGGAACATCCCTTGGCTGGTCAATCGCCACAGCGGTAAGGTCTTCCGGCCGCTGTGCAGAGGAGACGGGCAGGTCAAAAATTGCGTGTATGTTATCCTCTGCCAGCGTTGCCGTGCTATGTATGTTGGTGAAACGGGTAACACCATCGCCACCCGTTTCCACCAACATAAATATAACATTGTCCGGCAGAAGAACACCACCACCTACCTTGTCCAACACTTTATCCGGCACGGGTGGGCTTCTGTCCGGGCGTGTGTGGTCCAAGCCAACTCCAGATGGAGTGCCGCCCAACGGAGGCGGGCGGAAGGCCTCTGGATCCACAGACTGGGTACTAGACACCCGGGGGGGCTCAATGAGGCGTGAGTGCGAGCCCGCTGGGCCATAGACGGACCGTGCACACCCTTCTTATTCTTTTTTTTCGCTCTTTTCTATCGCCCCACCCCCACCCTTAGCCCTAACCCTAACCAACTCTCTTTCTCTATGCCTAACCCTAACCAACTCTTTTTCTTTATGCCTAACCCTAACCCTAACTCTAAACCTAACCCTAACCCTAACCCTAACCCTAACCCCAACCCCAACCCTAACCCGCCTGTGCCTCTGGTCCACTTACGGCTCGCGCTCTGCCTTGTGGGCCCACCTGGGCCATTTGTGTACACACAAACAACAAAAACAACATCATATTATTCCCACTTACCCTACTTACCTGCATTGTACAGCTACTTACCTGGGTATTCGGACATTCCGGCGCTGGGGGGGCCCCGGATGTCCCAGCACTCCTACGAGGACCTGCAAAAAAATACAAAAAACATCTTAAAAAATCACAAAAAACCTCAAAAATTCACAAAAACACATTAAAAAACCTGAAAAACTTCCTAAAAACATTGTTGGACCTGTTCGGACTCCATAAAGGAGCCATACTTACCTTGGTCCACGGCTTGGTTCACTGTGCAACTAATAGTGAATTTTTCTAACCTTTTTTTTATATGTAGTACAGTATATATCTGTATATGTGGACATAATTGTACATATATATATATATATATATATATATATATATATATATAAGAATTTTTTATTATATTTTATTATTGATTTTTATTTTAATTCACTATTATAAGCAATTCTATAGGGGTTAATTGTGCTTGGGGCCACACATTCCTGCAGTCACGTGGTTTATCAGTGGAGATTTTTGGCTTTGCAAAAATAATTCCTTATTTTCTGCCAGCCATGACTCCACCCCACCTCTCGCAGCCAATGGCCTCACTTGCCATCGAACCACCGGAGGAGCAACAGCTCACGAAATTGCACGAACAAGCCGATTTTCAACTCATTCAGTTAGACAAGTCTTACGCCTGAAGAAGGTACAGAGAGTACCGAAACGTTGCGAAACAAGACTTGCATTTATCACAAATTTACACTATTTTACCTCCTTTTCTCCCATTTTCCCTCTTTCCCTTTAATTTGGTGCCGTGGCGAGCTGGTCTCCCACGAGGCGAAAAGTCCGTTGACAATTCGCTTACTTACGTTCAGTTTTACAACCCTAAGTTTCTTAGCTAGTTAGTTCAACCCCTTTCCTTGGGGATTTTTTATCGTTCTTCGCAGAACCGCCCTTAGTTGTTTGTTAATTTGTTTTTTTGTCGAGAGTGCTTCGCATTCTCGGCCATCTTGAGACATCCGGTCCGGGCGGAAGTGCGCCACACAGCGGGCGGAAGCTCGCCGGTTTTCTCTTGTTTCACTTTATATATATATATATTATTTCCCATACAATTTTAATTTCTATTTCACCCTACTTACCTTAGTCCCTAATATAATTTTAGCCTACCCACCTTATTCTAATCACCAAAATAACGCATTTTCCAAAAAATGACGGCGTGGGAGGACGAGGAATGGCACCAGGTCCGTCCGCGCGGACGGAAACAGTGCCAGCAGCGCGAGATGGTTCCGCGTTCCCGATCCCCGCATCATAACGACCGCCATTACGGCCAAAACACACAATTTTCCGGCCGTTTTCAGCACCTAACATATGCTGAAGTGACTCGAGGTTGGCCTCATGATCACGATCATTGTTGCGGCGGCCATGGCCGCCCCCAAGGGGACACGCGTCGCCGTGATCATGACGCGCGGCACCGTGATCATGACGCGCGTCACCGTGATCATGACGCGCATCACCGTGAGCATGACGCGCGTCACCGTGATCGCGACGCGCATCACCGTGATCGCGACGCGCGTGACCGTAATCATGGCGCGCGTGACCGTGATCGTGGCGCGCGTGACCGGGACCATGACGCGCGTGACCGGGATCATGACGCTCGTGACCGGGATCATGACGCGCGTGGCCGGGATCTTGACGCGCGTCGCCGAGATCATGACGCGCGTCACCGGGATCATAACGCGCGTGAGATACGAGACAGCGCCCCACAGTGGCGAAACAACGACACTGCACGCCAAAATAATAACACATTTTTCAGAGGCTTCCAACCGCAACATCCAAATTTTCCGGCAGATGACATGCCCCGCCAAAACAGGGGAAATTTCCACCCTACCCATGATAACCCTCCCTATCCCAGGGGGACTCATAGGGCAAATCATAGGGGTAACAAACAACACAAAACAGCACGGGGAAAACGCCGCAAAGAAAGAACAGCCAAGATTAACCAGGCACATCCCCCCAGGGCATCTTCTCCTGACAATCTGGACCCCGACTTTAGCTCCATAGCTAGAATTATGTACAACATCATTAAAGTGGTACATCATCTAAAAAACGTCAGCAAGGAACAACAACCACTTACCATCACTAGGATGGAACTTGCTTTGACGACGGGAATCAGACCAGCTGTTACCAACCCCGACACAGAAGACCGGATAAAGGGTAATGCAAAAAATTGGGCACATTCTACAATTATAATTCTTAGGGAACATTACCATAAAACACTGCAATCAGAAGCTGATAAACTGGGGGAATTTATTTCACACAATTGGGAAGCCCCATTCAAAGTGGCCTCGGCGTGGGCCAAGACACACCTAGGGCGCAGGCTGACGACTGAGACGCTCCAGCAGGCCCAGTCTCAGGTGGACTCGGTCTTGGTTGACACCCGGGCCGTTGAGGAGGTGTTGCCCCCAGCGCGGCGCCGACGTACCGAGCCTCGAGCGGACTCGGACTCGTTGGACAACCGCGTTGTCATGGAGGTGGTGCACCCCTCGCTGCCCCCGCCGGTCATTCTACCAACTGCCGCTGCACACGCCACGGTGTCCACCATGACCGACCCCATTACCAGGGAGTGGTCCCCTGAGGTGGAGCAGGATCGGGACCCGCGTGGACGGGTGACTCCGGTCCCTTTCCCGGTCTTGTCGCCTTCCTCTCCGGCTACCGAACCATCTGTGGCCCAGAGAGCAACGCGACCTCGCAAGCCGTGCAGCAGACCTGCCGACGACGCTATCGTCGAGGCACCTTTGGTCCGGCCGCATGGGCCGCGATCGCGGGTCGGTGCTGAGATCGGGGTCCTCCCGGTGGTCTCCGACACGCCGCCTCGCCCGGCTCCACCTGTTGAACACAGTGCGTTGATTTTGATACATGGGGATGAGAATGTGCGGGGGACTCCTGACCAGCCAGAGACGGACCAACACTTACCTGAGCAGTCGGGGTCGCCCACACGGGATCAGTCTTCCCCGGACACGCCTCCACCCTGGTACCTACTCTACCCTGAGCGGTCACAGGAACCCCTCCCGGACCCGCCCATCCCGGACGCGCCTCCTCCGGACACGCCTCCTCCGGACGCGCCTCTTCCGGACACGCCTCTTCCGGACACGCCTCTTCCGGACACGCCCCTCCCGGACACGCCCCTCTTGGACCTACCCGTCCCGGATCCACTCCTCCCGGGCGTGCCCCTCCCGGAGACGTCCGTCCCAGACAGGCCTGTCCTGGGTCTGAGAACCCCAAGTTGGGCCCAACTGTTTTCTGGAAGCCAGAAAAAAACAAAAACAGTCACTTCGACTTCACAGCCGACAGAAGACAATAGTACGGCGCAGGTTACCACGCCTACGAGTCCGAGCACTGCCAGAAAGCCCACTGTGCACATCAACTCGGATCGAAAAATGATGGATTGGCACCTGTCTGTCAGCAGGAAGGTCGTGGTGATCGGGGACTCTAACCTCAAGCACCTCCCAGCCTTTCGTCACCAGGACATCCAGATCGACAGCTACCCGGGGGCCAGATTTCTCCATGCAGAGGCCATCCTGAAAAAAACAGCAGTTAGTCCTGAGGTTGAGAAGGTGGTCTTAGCATTCGGTATCAATAATAGGGAACAAAAACCCAAGGTTACCACCTTCAAACAGCTCCGGAGGGCCCTTAAAGCGGCCAAAACGACCTTCCCTAATGCCGAAGTCTTCATCCCCCTCCTCAATTTCTCGGAATCCCTGCCCGAGGAACACAAGGACAACCTCCGGCTGATTAACAATTACATCCAAACCCGCCTCCAATTCTTCCCGGCACTCGCCGACGACGATTTTGAAACGGGGAGGGACAAGATCCATTGGACAAAGGACACAGCCAAGAACATGATGAGGCACTGGTATCACTGTTTAAACTTGACCTCCCCAAAAGCCCGACCTTTCGGGGGGGAAACATAAACACAAACAAAAACATCGTAAATTTATCAAAAAATTTCCTACTTACCTCATCGCAGCATTCCCTCCTCGACAAGGGCCTCAGTTTCGTCCCGTCCACCAGCCTCAGTCCAGAGTGGCACCATCAAGTAAAATTCGACCTGCAGGAATATCATAGAAGTGTCAAAACTGCGGTTTTCTATGAAAAGCAAGAGTCTCTTGGGCCGCGACCTTTCACCCCGAGGTCCGATTGGGAGCCCTCACCGGGACTGCTTCCTCCAGAGGTCCAAACGCTGGTCCTGGCGGACGAACACCCGTCGCTCCTATCGGGCTGCGCCCTCGCGGTCGCGCCCAACCTGACGCGGGACGAAACAGAGGCCCTGCATAGCCTGAAAAACAACAGGAACATAATTATTAAGCCGGCAGACAAGGGTAGCGCAGTGGTCATCATGGATAGGTCTCAATATGTCTGGGAGGGCACCAGACAATTGAGTGACACCACCTACTACCAACCATTGGCCACGCCCATTTACCCACAAACGATCCCTATGGTCGAAAACATAGTCAAAAATTTAATGAAAAAACGATTCATTAACCACAAACAAAAGACTTACCTCTTGGGCGAATCGGAGCCCCGCCCCCGTAGGTTCTACTTGCTCCCCAAGATCCACAAGGAACGACACAAGTGGAGCCGACCGTACGAGATACCCCCGGGCAGGCCCATTGTGTCCGACTGCGGCAGTGAAACCTACAGGACGGCGGCGTTTATAGATTACTTTTTGACCCCACTCTCCATTAAACACGAGAGTTATCTTAAGGACACATATGACTTTATTGACAAAATTAAAAATTTGATCATTCCCCAAGAGGCAGTCTTGTTTACCATTGATATTGATAGTTTGTACACGAATATTGACATTGACCAGGGCATCCAAGCCGTCAAAAACATTTTTTATAAATACCGAGATGTTAGCAGGCCCGAGAAGGAACTCCTCCAGCTTCTCGACATCAACCTCAGGAGGAACGACTTTGAGTTCAATGGCCGGTTCTTTCTACAGATCAAGGGCACGGCCATGGGCAAAAAGTTTGCTCCGGCCTATGCTAACATCTTCATGGCAGAATGGGAGACCTCTGCCCTTGCTGCCTGCGCAATCAGGCCCCTCCATTATTTCAGGTATTTGGATGATATCTGGGGGGTGTGGACTCATTCCATGGAGGAATTTGAGGGGTTCCGCCACACCCTGAATACCCACAACCCCAGTATCACCATTAAGTCCACCACCAGCCCCACGTCAGTGGACTTCCTGGACACTACCACCTTCAAGGGTCCGGATTTCACCTCCACTCACCATTTGGACATTAAGGTGTTTTTTAAAGAGACGGATACCCATGCCCTCCTCCACAAAACCAGCTTCCACCCCCGACACACCTACGCGGGATTGGTGAAGTCCCAGCTGCTGAGGTTCCACCGGATCTGCACCAGGCGGGAGGACTTTGTAACGGCCATGGGAGCCCTGTTCACGGCCCTGAGGAAGAGAGGGTATTCCAGATCCTTCCTCAGGAGACAGTTCAGGTGCTTCCTGGACCAGAAGAAGCCTCCCCCTGGTAAACACATGATCCCCCTCATTACAACCTTCTCGCCTGCGGCGGTACAGGTTTCCAGAAGGGTCAAGGGTAACTTTTGTACCTTTGTGGAGAAAAGCGGCAAACTGAAGGACTATTATCTGGTCTCGGCCTACCGCAAAAATCCCAGCCTGGGTGATCTGCTTGTCAGGGCTCGGATCAGTTCCACCGGAGATCCGCCCTCGGCCCGGAGCAGCGCTCCCTTGCGGAACATCCCTTGGCTGGTCAATCGCCACAGCGGTAAGGTCTTCCGGCCGCTGTGCAGAGGAGACGGGCAGGTCAAAAATTGCGTGTATGTTATCCTCTGCCAGCGTTGCCGTGCTATGTATGTTGGTGAAACGGGTAACACCATCGCCACCCGTTTCCACCAACATAAATATAACATTGTCCGGCAGAAGAACACCACCACCTACCTTGTCCAACACTTTATCCGGCACGGGTGGGCTTCTGTCCGGGCGTGTGTGGTCCAAGCCAACTCCAGATGGAGTGCCGCCCAACGGAGGCGGGCGGAAGGCCTCTGGATCCACAGACTGGGTACTAGACACCCGGGGGGGCTCAATGAGGCGTGAGTGCGAGCCCGCTGGGCCATAGACGGACCGTGCACACCCTTCTTATTCTTTTTTTTCGCTCTTTTCTATCGCCCCACCCCCACCCTTAGCCCTAACCCTAACCAACTCTCTTTCTCTATGCCTAACCCTAACCAACTCTTTTTCTTTATGCCTAACCCTAACCCTAACTCTAAACCTAACCCTAACCCTAACCCTAACCCTAACCCCAACCCCAACCCTAACCCGCCTGTGCCTCTGGTCCACTTACGGCTCGCGCTCTGCCTTGTGGGCCCACCTGGGCCATTTGTGTACACACAAACAACAAAAACAACATCATATTATTCCCACTTACCCTACTTACCTGCATTGTACAGCTACTTACCTGGGTATTCGGACATTCCGGCGCTGGGGGGGCCCCGGATGTCCCAGCACTCCTACGAGGACCTGCAAAAAAATACAAAAAACATCTTAAAAAATCACAAAAAACCTCAAAAATTCACAAAAACACATTAAAAAACCTGAAAAACTTCCTAAAAACATTGTTGGACCTGTTCGGACTCCATAAAGGAGCCATACTTACCTTGGTCCACGGCTTGGTTCACTGTGCAACTAATAGTGAATTTTTCTAACCTTTTTTTTATATGTAGTACAGTATATATCTGTATATGTGGACATAATTGTACATATATATATATATATATATATATATATATATATAAGAATTTTTTATTATATTTTATTATTGATTTTTATTTTAATTCACTATTATAAGCAATTCTATAGGGGTTAATTGTGCTTGGGGCCACACATTCCTGCAGTCACGTGGTTTATCAGTGGAGATTTTTGGCTTTGCAAAAATAATTCCTTATTTTCTGCCAGCCATGACTCCACCCCACCTCTCGCAGCCAATGGCCTCACTTGCCATCGAACCACCGGAGGAGCAACAGCTCACGAAATTGCACGAACAAGCCGATTTTCAACTCATTCAGTTAGACAAGTCTTACGCCTGAAGAAGGTACAGAGAGTACCGAAACGTTGCGAAACAAGACTTGCATTTATCACAAATTTACACTATTTTACCTCCTTTTCTCCCATTTTCCCTCTTTCCCTTTAATTTGGTGCCGTGGCGAGCTGGTCTCCCACGAGGCGAAAAGTCCGTTGACAATTCGCTTACTTACGTTCAGTTTTACAACCCTAAGTTTCTTAGCTAGTTAGTTCAACCCCTTTCCTTGGGGATTTTTTATCGTTCTTCGCAGAACCGCCCTTAGTTGTTTGTTAATTTGTTTTTTTGTCGAGAGTGCTTCGCATTCTCGGCCATCTTGAGACATCCGGTCCGGGCGGAAGTGCGCCACACAGCGGGCGGAAGCTCGCCGGTTTTCTCTTGTTTCACTTTATATATATATATATTATTTCCCATACAATTTTAATTTCTATTTCACCCTACTTACCTTAGTCCCTAATATAATTTTAGCCTACCCACCTTATTCTAATCACCAAAATAACGCATTTTCCAAAAAATGACGGCGTGGGAGGACGAGGAATGGCACCAGGTCCGTCCGCGCGGACGGAAACAGTGCCAGCAGCGCGAGATGGTTCCGCGTTCCCGATCCCCGCATCATAACGACCGCCATTACGGCCAAAACACACAATTTTCCGGCCGTTTTCAGCACCTAACATATGCTGAAGTGACTCGAGGTTGGCCTCATGATCACGATCATTGTTGCGGCGGCCATGGCCGCCCCCAAGGGGACACGCGTCGCCGTGATCATGACGCGCGGCACCGTGATCATGACGCGCGTCACCGTGATCATGACGCGCGTCACCGTGAGCATGACGCGCGTCACCGTGATCGCGACGCGCATCACCGTGATCGCGACGCGCGTGACCGTAATCATGGCGCGCGTGACCGTGATCGTGGCGCGCGTGACCGGGACCATGACGCGCGTGACCGGGATCATGACGCTCGTGACCGGGATCATGACGCGCGTGGCCGGGATCTTGACGCGCGTCGCCGAGATCATGACGCGCGTCACCGGGATCATAACGCGCGTGAGATACGAGACAGCGCCCCACAGTGGCGAAACAACGACACTGCACGCCAAAATAATAACACATTTTTCAGAGGCTTCCAACCGCAACATCCAAATTTTCCGGCAGATGACATGCCCCGCCAAAACAGGGGAAATTTCCACCCTACCCATGATAACCCTCCCTATCCCAGGGGGACTCATAGGGCAAATCATAGGGGTAACAAACAACACAAAACAGCACGGGGAAAACGCCGCAAAGAAAGAACAGCCAAGATTAACCAGGCACATCCCCCCAGGGCATCTTCTCCTGACAATCTGGACCCCGACTTTAGCTCCATAGCTAGAATTATGTACAACATCATTAAAGTGGTACATCATCTAAAAAACGTCAGCAAGGAACAACAACCACTTACCATCACTAGGATGGAACTTGCTTTGACGACGGGAATCAGACCAGCTGTTACCAACCCCGACACAGAAGACCGGATAAAGGGTAATGCAAAAAATTGGGCACATTCTACAATTATAATTCTTAGGGAACATTACCATAAAACACTGCAATCAGAAGCTGATAAACTGGGGGAATTTATTTCACACAATTGGGAAGCCCCATTCAAAGTGGCCTCGGCGTGGGCCAAGACACACCTAGGGCGCAGGCTGACGACTGAGACGCTCCAGCAGGCCCAGTCTCAGGTGGACTCGGTCTTGGTTGACACCCGGGCCGTTGAGGAGGTGTTGCCCCCAGCGCGGCGCCGACGTACCGAGCCTCGAGCGGACTCGGACTCGTTGGACAACCGCGTTGTCATGGAGGTGGTGCACCCCTCGCTGCCCCCGCCGGTCATTCTACCAACTGCCGCTGCACACGCCACGGTGTCCACCATGACCGACCCCATTACCAGGGAGTGGTCCCCTGAGGTGGAGCAGGATCGGGACCCGCGTGGACGGGTGACTCCGGTCCCTTTCCCGGTCTTGTCGCCTTCCTCTCCGGCTACCGAACCATCTGTGGCCCAGAGAGCAACGCGACCTCGCAAGCCGTGCAGCAGACCTGCCGACGACGCTATCGTCGAGGCACCTTTGGTCCGGCCGCATGGGCCGCGATCGCGGGTCGGTGCTGAGATCGGGGTCCTCCCGGTGGTCTCCGACACGCCGCCTCGCCCGGCTCCACCTGTTGAACACAGTGCGTTGATTTTGATACATGGGGATGAGAATGTGCGGGGGACTCCTGACCAGCCAGAGACGGACCAACACTTACCTGAGCAGTCGGGGTCGCCCACACGGGATCAGTCTTCCCCGGACACGCCTCCACCCTGGTACCTACTCTACCCTGAGCGGTCACAGGAACCCCTCCCGGACCCGCCCATCCCGGACGCGCCTCCTCCGGACACGCCTCCTCCGGACGCGCCTCTTCCGGACACGCCTCTTCCGGACACGCCTCTTCCGGACACGCCCCTCCCGGACACGCCCCTCTTGGACCTACCCGTCCCGGATCCACTCCTCCCGGGCGTGCCCCTCCCGGAGACGTCCGTCCCAGACAGGCCTGTCCTGGGTCTGAGAACCCCAAGTTGGGCCCAACTGTTTTCTGGAAGCCAGAAAAAAACAAAAACAGTCACTTCGACTTCACAGCCGACAGAAGACAATAGTACGGCGCAGGTTACCACGCCTACGAGTCCGAGCACTGCCAGAAAGCCCACTGTGCACATCAACTCGGATCGAAAAATGATGGATTGGCACCTGTCTGTCAGCAGGAAGGTCGTGGTGATCGGGGACTCTAACCTCAAGCACCTCCCAGCCTTTCGTCACCAGGACATCCAGATCGACAGCTACCCGGGGGCCAGATTTCTCCATGCAGAGGCCATCCTGAAAAAAACAGCAGTTAGTCCTGAGGTTGAGAAGGTGGTCTTAGCATTCGGTATCAATAATAGGGAACAAAAACCCAAGGTTACCACCTTCAAACAGCTCCGGAGGGCCCTTAAAGCGGCCAAAACGACCTTCCCTAATGCCGAAGTCTTCATCCCCCTCCTCAATTTCTCGGAATCCCTGCCCGAGGAACACAAGGACAACCTCCGGCTGATTAACAATTACATCCAAACCCGCCTCCAATTCTTCCCGGCACTCGCCGACGACGATTTTGAAACGGGGAGGGACAAGATCCATTGGACAAAGGACACAGCCAAGAACATGATGAGGCACTGGTATCACTGTTTAAACTTGACCTCCCCAAAAGCCCGACCTTTCGGGGGGGAAACATAAACACAAACAAAAACATCGTAAATTTATCAAAAAATTTCCTACTTACCTCATCGCAGCATTCCCTCCTCGACAAGGGCCTCAGTTTCGTCCCGTCCACCAGCCTCAGTCCAGAGTGGCACCATCAAGTAAAATTCGACCTGCAGGAATATCATAGAAGTGTCAAAACTGCGGTTTTCTATGAAAAGCAAGAGTCTCTTGGGCCGCGACCTTTCACCCCGAGGTCCGATTGGGAGCCCTCACCGGGACTGCTTCCTCCAGAGGTCCAAACGCTGGTCCTGGCGGACGAACACCCGTCGCTCCTATCGGGCTGCGCCCTCGCGGTCGCGCCCAACCTGACGCGGGACGAAACAGAGGCCCTGCATAGCCTGAAAAACAACAGGAACATAATTATTAAGCCGGCAGACAAGGGTAGCGCAGTGGTCATCATGGATAGGTCTCAATATGTCTGGGAGGGCACCAGACAATTGAGTGACACCACCTACTACCAACCATTGGCCACGCCCATTTACCCACAAACGATCCCTATGGTCGAAAACATAGTCAAAAATTTAATGAAAAAACGATTCATTAACCACAAACAAAAGACTTACCTCTTGGGCGAATCGGAGCCCCGCCCCCGTAGGTTCTACTTGCTCCCCAAGATCCACAAGGAACGACACAAGTGGAGCCGACCGTACGAGATACCCCCGGGCAGGCCCATTGTGTCCGACTGCGGCAGTGAAACCTACAGGACGGCGGCGTTTATAGATTACTTTTTGACCCCACTCTCCATTAAACACGAGAGTTATCTTAAGGACACATATGACTTTATTGACAAAATTAAAAATTTGATCATTCCCCAAGAGGCAGTCTTGTTTACCATTGATATTGATAGTTTGTACACGAATATTGACATTGACCAGGGCATCCAAGCCGTCAAAAACATTTTTTATAAATACCGAGATGTTAGCAGGCCCGAGAAGGAACTCCTCCAGCTTCTCGACATCAACCTCAGGAGGAACGACTTTGAGTTCAATGGCCGGTTCTTTCTACAGATCAAGGGCACGGCCATGGGCAAAAAGTTTGCTCCGGCCTATGCTAACATCTTCATGGCAGAATGGGAGACCTCTGCCCTTGCTGCCTGCGCAATCAGGCCCCTCCATTATTTCAGGTATTTGGATGATATCTGGGGGGTGTGGACTCATTCCATGGAGGAATTTGAGGGGTTCCGCCACACCCTGAATACCCACAACCCCAGTATCACCATTAAGTCCACCACCAGCCCCACGTCAGTGGACTTCCTGGACACTACCACCTTCAAGGGTCCGGATTTCACCTCCACTCACCATTTGGACATTAAGGTGTTTTTTAAAGAGACGGATACCCATGCCCTCCTCCACAAAACCAGCTTCCACCCCCGACACACCTACGCGGGATTGGTGAAGTCCCAGCTGCTGAGGTTCCACCGGATCTGCACCAGGCGGGAGGACTTTGTAACGGCCATGGGAGCCCTGTTCACGGCCCTGAGGAAGAGAGGGTATTCCAGATCCTTCCTCAGGAGACAGTTCAGGTGCTTCCTGGACCAGAAGAAGCCTCCCCCTGGTAAACACATGATCCCCCTCATTACAACCTTCTCGCCTGCGGCGGTACAGGTTTCCAGAAGGGTCAAGGGTAACTTTTGTACCTTTGTGGAGAAAAGCGGCAAACTGAAGGACTATTATCTGGTCTCGGCCTACCGCAAAAATCCCAGCCTGGGTGATCTGCTTGTCAGGGCTCGGATCAGTTCCACCGGAGATCCGCCCTCGGCCCGGAGCAGCGCTCCCTTGCGGAACATCCCTTGGCTGGTCAATCGCCACAGCGGTAAGGTCTTCCGGCCGCTGTGCAGAGGAGACGGGCAGGTCAAAAATTGCGTGTATGTTATCCTCTGCCAGCGTTGCCGTGCTATGTATGTTGGTGAAACGGGTAACACCATCGCCACCCGTTTCCACCAACATAAATATAACATTGTCCGGCAGAAGAACACCACCACCTACCTTGTCCAACACTTTATCCGGCACGGGTGGGCTTCTGTCCGGGCGTGTGTGGTCCAAGCCAACTCCAGATGGAGTGCCGCCCAACGGAGGCGGGCGGAAGGCCTCTGGATCCACAGACTGGGTACTAGACACCCGGGGGGGCTCAATGAGGCGTGAGTGCGAGCCCGCTGGGCCATAGACGGACCGTGCACACCCTTCTTATTCTTTTTTTTCGCTCTTTTCTATCGCCCCACCCCCACCCTTAGCCCTAACCCTAACCAACTCTCTTTCTCTATGCCTAACCCTAACCAACTCTTTTTCTTTATGCCTAACCCTAACCCTAACTCTAAACCTAACCCTAACCCTAACCCTAACCCTAACCCCAACCCCAACCCTAACCCGCCTGTGCCTCTGGTCCACTTACGGCTCGCGCTCTGCCTTGTGGGCCCACCTGGGCCATTTGTGTACACACAAACAACAAAAACAACATCATATTATTCCCACTTACCCTACTTACCTGCATTGTACAGCTACTTACCTGGGTATTCGGACATTCCGGCGCTGGGGGGGCCCCGGATGTCCCAGCACTCCTACGAGGACCTGCAAAAAAATACAAAAAACATCTTAAAAAATCACAAAAAACCTCAAAAATTCACAAAAACACATTAAAAAACCTGAAAAACTTCCTAAAAACATTGTTGGACCTGTTCGGACTCCATAAAGGAGCCATACTTACCTTGGTCCACGGCTTGGTTCACTGTGCAACTAATAGTGAATTTTTCTAACCTTTTTTTTATATGTAGTACAGTATATATCTGTATATGTGGACATAATTGTACATATATATATATATATATATATATATATATATATAAGAATTTTTTATTATATTTTATTATTGATTTTTATTTTAATTCACTATTATAAGCAATTCTATAGGGGTTAATTGTGCTTGGGGCCACACATTCCTGCAGTCACGTGGTTTATCAGTGGAGATTTTTGGCTTTGCAAAAATAATTCCTTATTTTCTGCCAGCCATGACTCCACCCCACCTCTCGCAGCCAATGGCCTCACTTGCCATCGAACCACCGGAGGAGCAACAGCTCACGAAATTGCACGAACAAGCCGATTTTCAACTCATTCAGTTAGACAAGTCTTACGCCTGAAGAAGGTACAGAGAGTACCGAAACGTTGCGAAACAAGACTTGCATTTATCACAAATTTACACTATTTTACCTCCTTTTCTCCCATTTTCCCTCTTTCCCTTTAATTTGGTGCCGTGGCGAGCTGGTCTCCCACGAGGCGAAAAGTCCGTTGACAATTCGCTTACTTACGTTCAGTTTTACAACCCTAAGTTTCTTAGCTAGTTAGTTCAACCCCTTTCCTTGGGGATTTTTTATCGTTCTTCGCAGAACCGCCCTTAGTTGTTTGTTAATTTGTTTTTTTGTCGAGAGTGCTTCGCATTCTCGGCCATCTTGAGACATCCGGTCCGGGCGGAAGTGCGCCACACAGCGGGCGGAAGCTCGCCGGTTTTCTCTTGTTTCACTTTATATATATATATATTATTTCCCATACAATTTTAATTTCTATTTCACCCTACTTACCTTAGTCCCTAATATAATTTTAGCCTACCCACCTTATTCTAATCACCAAAATAACGCATTTTCCAAAAAATGACGGCGTGGGAGGACGAGGAATGGCACCAGGTCCGTCCGCGCGGACGGAAACAGTGCCAGCAGCGCGAGATGGTTCCGCGTTCCCGATCCCCGCATCATAACGACCGCCATTACGGCCAAAACACACAATTTTCCGGCCGTTTTCAGCACCTAACATATGCTGAAGTGACTCGAGGTTGGCCTCATGATCACGATCATTGTTGCGGCGGCCATGGCCGCCCCCAAGGGGACACGCGTCGCCGTGATCATGACGCGCGGCACCGTGATCATGACGCGCGTCACCGTGATCATGACGCGCGTCACCGTGAGCATGACGCGCGTCACCGTGATCGCGACGCGCATCACCGTGATCGCGACGCGCGTGACCGTAATCATGGCGCGCGTGACCGTGATCGTGGCGCGCGTGACCGGGACCATGACGCGCGTGACCGGGATCATGACGCTCGTGACCGGGATCATGACGCGCGTGGCCGGGATCTTGACGCGCGTCGCCGAGATCATGACGCGCGTCACCGGGATCATAACGCGCGTGAGATACGAGACAGCGCCCCACAGTGGCGAAACAACGACACTGCACGCCAAAATAATAACACATTTTTCAGAGGCTTCCAACCGCAACATCCAAATTTTCCGGCAGATGACATGCCCCGCCAAAACAGGGGAAATTTCCACCCTACCCATGATAACCCTCCCTATCCCAGGGGGACTCATAGGGCAAATCATAGGGGTAACAAACAACACAAAACAGCACGGGGAAAACGCCGCAAAGAAAGAACAGCCAAGATTAACCAGGCACATCCCCCCAGGGCATCTTCTCCTGACAATCTGGACCCCGACTTTAGCTCCATAGCTAGAATTATGTACAACATCATTAAAGTGGTACATCATCTAAAAAACGTCAGCAAGGAACAACAACCACTTACCATCACTAGGATGGAACTTGCTTTGACGACGGGAATCAGACCAGCTGTTACCAACCCCGACACAGAAGACCGGATAAAGGGTAATGCAAAAAATTGGGCACATTCTACAATTATAATTCTTAGGGAACATTACCATAAAACACTGCAATCAGAAGCTGATAAACTGGGGGAATTTATTTCACACAATTGGGAAGCCCCATTCAAAGTGGCCTCGGCGTGGGCCAAGACACACCTAGGGCGCAGGCTGACGACTGAGACGCTCCAGCAGGCCCAGTCTCAGGTGGACTCGGTCTTGGTTGACACCCGGGCCGTTGAGGAGGTGTTGCCCCCAGCGCGGCGCCGACGTACCGAGCCTCGAGCGGACTCGGACTCGTTGGACAACCGCGTTGTCATGGAGGTGGTGCACCCCTCGCTGCCCCCGCCGGTCATTCTACCAACTGCCGCTGCACACGCCACGGTGTCCACCATGACCGACCCCATTACCAGGGAGTGGTCCCCTGAGGTGGAGCAGGATCGGGACCCGCGTGGACGGGTGACTCCGGTCCCTTTCCCGGTCTTGTCGCCTTCCTCTCCGGCTACCGAACCATCTGTGGCCCAGAGAGCAACGCGACCTCGCAAGCCGTGCAGCAGACCTGCCGACGACGCTATCGTCGAGGCACCTTTGGTCCGGCCGCATGGGCCGCGATCGCGGGTCGGTGCTGAGATCGGGGTCCTCCCGGTGGTCTCCGACACGCCGCCTCGCCCGGCTCCACCTGTTGAACACAGTGCGTTGATTTTGATACATGGGGATGAGAATGTGCGGGGGACTCCTGACCAGCCAGAGACGGACCAACACTTACCTGAGCAGTCGGGGTCGCCCACACGGGATCAGTCTTCCCCGGACACGCCTCCACCCTGGTACCTACTCTACCCTGAGCGGTCACAGGAACCCCTCCCGGACCCGCCCATCCCGGACGCGCCTCCTCCGGACACGCCTCCTCCGGACGCGCCTCTTCCGGACACGCCTCTTCCGGACACGCCTCTTCCGGACACGCCCCTCCCGGACACGCCCCTCTTGGACCTACCCGTCCCGGATCCACTCCTCCCGGGCGTGCCCCTCCCGGAGACGTCCGTCCCAGACAGGCCTGTCCTGGGTCTGAGAACCCCAAGTTGGGCCCAACTGTTTTCTGGAAGCCAGAAAAAAACAAAAACAGTCACTTCGACTTCACAGCCGACAGAAGACAATAGTACGGCGCAGGTTACCACGCCTACGAGTCCGAGCACTGCCAGAAAGCCCACTGTGCACATCAACTCGGATCGAAAAATGATGGATTGGCACCTGTCTGTCAGCAGGAAGGTCGTGGTGATCGGGGACTCTAACCTCAAGCACCTCCCAGCCTTTCGTCACCAGGACATCCAGATCGACAGCTACCCGGGGGCCAGATTTCTCCATGCAGAGGCCATCCTGAAAAAAACAGCAGTTAGTCCTGAGGTTGAGAAGGTGGTCTTAGCATTCGGTATCAATAATAGGGAACAAAAACCCAAGGTTACCACCTTCAAACAGCTCCGGAGGGCCCTTAAAGCGGCCAAAACGACCTTCCCTAATGCCGAAGTCTTCATCCCCCTCCTCAATTTCTCGGAATCCCTGCCCGAGGAACACAAGGACAACCTCCGGCTGATTAACAATTACATCCAAACCCGCCTCCAATTCTTCCCGGCACTCGCCGACGACGATTTTGAAACGGGGAGGGACAAGATCCATTGGACAAAGGACACAGCCAAGAACATGATGAGGCACTGGTATCACTGTTTAAACTTGACCTCCCCAAAAGCCCGACCTTTCGGGGGGGAAACATAAACACAAACAAAAACATCGTAAATTTATCAAAAAATTTCCTACTTACCTCATCGCAGCATTCCCTCCTCGACAAGGGCCTCAGTTTCGTCCCGTCCACCAGCCTCAGTCCAGAGTGGCACCATCAAGTAAAATTCGACCTGCAGGAATATCATAGAAGTGTCAAAACTGCGGTTTTCTATGAAAAGCAAGAGTCTCTTGGGCCGCGACCTTTCACCCCGAGGTCCGATTGGGAGCCCTCACCGGGACTGCTTCCTCCAGAGGTCCAAACGCTGGTCCTGGCGGACGAACACCCGTCGCTCCTATCGGGCTGCGCCCTCGCGGTCGCGCCCAACCTGACGCGGGACGAAACAGAGGCCCTGCATAGCCTGAAAAACAACAGGAACATAATTATTAAGCCGGCAGACAAGGGTAGCGCAGTGGTCATCATGGATAGGTCTCAATATGTCTGGGAGGGCACCAGACAATTGAGTGACACCACCTACTACCAACCATTGGCCACGCCCATTTACCCACAAACGATCCCTATGGTCGAAAACATAGTCAAAAATTTAATGAAAAAACGATTCATTAACCACAAACAAAAGACTTACCTCTTGGGCGAATCGGAGCCCCGCCCCCGTAGGTTCTACTTGCTCCCCAAGATCCACAAGGAACGACACAAGTGGAGCCGACCGTACGAGATACCCCCGGGCAGGCCCATTGTGTCCGACTGCGGCAGTGAAACCTACAGGACGGCGGCGTTTATAGATTACTTTTTGACCCCACTCTCCATTAAACACGAGAGTTATCTTAAGGACACATATGACTTTATTGACAAAATTAAAAATTTGATCATTCCCCAAGAGGCAGTCTTGTTTACCATTGATATTGATAGTTTGTACACGAATATTGACATTGACCAGGGCATCCAAGCCGTCAAAAACATTTTTTATAAATACCGAGATGTTAGCAGGCCCGAGAAGGAACTCCTCCAGCTTCTCGACATCAACCTCAGGAGGAACGACTTTGAGTTCAATGGCCGGTTCTTTCTACAGATCAAGGGCACGGCCATGGGCAAAAAGTTTGCTCCGGCCTATGCTAACATCTTCATGGCAGAATGGGAGACCTCTGCCCTTGCTGCCTGCGCAATCAGGCCCCTCCATTATTTCAGGTATTTGGATGATATCTGGGGGGTGTGGACTCATTCCATGGAGGAATTTGAGGGGTTCCGCCACACCCTGAATACCCACAACCCCAGTATCACCATTAAGTCCACCACCAGCCCCACGTCAGTGGACTTCCTGGACACTACCACCTTCAAGGGTCCGGATTTCACCTCCACTCACCATTTGGACATTAAGGTGTTTTTTAAAGAGACGGATACCCATGCCCTCCTCCACAAAACCAGCTTCCACCCCCGACACACCTACGCGGGATTGGTGAAGTCCCAGCTGCTGAGGTTCCACCGGATCTGCACCAGGCGGGAGGACTTTGTAACGGCCATGGGAGCCCTGTTCACGGCCCTGAGGAAGAGAGGGTATTCCAGATCCTTCCTCAGGAGACAGTTCAGGTGCTTCCTGGACCAGAAGAAGCCTCCCCCTGGTAAACACATGATCCCCCTCATTACAACCTTCTCGCCTGCGGCGGTACAGGTTTCCAGAAGGGTCAAGGGTAACTTTTGTACCTTTGTGGAGAAAAGCGGCAAACTGAAGGACTATTATCTGGTCTCGGCCTACCGCAAAAATCCCAGCCTGGGTGATCTGCTTGTCAGGGCTCGGATCAGTTCCACCGGAGATCCGCCCTCGGCCCGGAGCAGCGCTCCCTTGCGGAACATCCCTTGGCTGGTCAATCGCCACAGCGGTAAGGTCTTCCGGCCGCTGTGCAGAGGAGACGGGCAGGTCAAAAATTGCGTGTATGTTATCCTCTGCCAGCGTTGCCGTGCTATGTATGTTGGTGAAACGGGTAACACCATCGCCACCCGTTTCCACCAACATAAATATAACATTGTCCGGCAGAAGAACACCACCACCTACCTTGTCCAACACTTTATCCGGCACGGGTGGGCTTCTGTCCGGGCGTGTGTGGTCCAAGCCAACTCCAGATGGAGTGCCGCCCAACGGAGGCGGGCGGAAGGCCTCTGGATCCACAGACTGGGTACTAGACACCCGGGGGGGCTCAATGAGGCGTGAGTGCGAGCCCGCTGGGCCATAGACGGACCGTGCACACCCTTCTTATTCTTTTTTTTCGCTCTTTTCTATCGCCCCACCCCCACCCTTAGCCCTAACCCTAACCAACTCTCTTTCTCTATGCCTAACCCTAACCAACTCTTTTTCTTTATGCCTAACCCTAACCCTAACTCTAAACCTAACCCTAACCCTAACCCTAACCCTAACCCCAACCCCAACCCTAACCCGCCTGTGCCTCTGGTCCACTTACGGCTCGCGCTCTGCCTTGTGGGCCCACCTGGGCCATTTGTGTACACACAAACAACAAAAACAACATCATATTATTCCCACTTACCCTACTTACCTGCATTGTACAGCTACTTACCTGGGTATTCGGACATTCCGGCGCTGGGGGGGCCCCGGATGTCCCAGCACTCCTACGAGGACCTGCAAAAAAATACAAAAAACATCTTAAAAAATCACAAAAAACCTCAAAAATTCACAAAAACACATTAAAAAACCTGAAAAACTTCCTAAAAACATTGTTGGACCTGTTCGGACTCCATAAAGGAGCCATACTTACCTTGGTCCACGGCTTGGTTCACTGTGCAACTAATAGTGAATTTTTCTAACCTTTTTTTTATATGTAGTACAGTATATATCTGTATATGTGGACATAATTGTACATATATATATATATATATATATATATATATATATATAAGAATTTTTTATTATATTTTATTATTGATTTTTATTTTAATTCACTATTATAAGCAATTCTATAGGGGTTAATTGTGCTTGGGGCCACACATTCCTGCAGTCACGTGGTTTATCAGTGGAGATTTTTGGCTTTGCAAAAATAATTCCTTATTTTCTGCCAGCCATGACTCCACCCCACCTCTCGCAGCCAATGGCCTCACTTGCCATCGAACCACCGGAGGAGCAACAGCTCACGAAATTGCACGAACAAGCCGATTTTCAACTCATTCAGTTAGACAAGTCTTACGCCTGAAGAAGGTACAGAGAGTACCGAAACGTTGCG
Source organism: Entelurus aequoreus (assembly GCF_033978785.1). Classification (NCBI taxonomy): domain Eukaryota; kingdom Metazoa; phylum Chordata; class Actinopteri; order Syngnathiformes; family Syngnathidae; genus Entelurus; species Entelurus aequoreus. Next base: position 39,754,954 of record NC_084756.1, on the reverse strand, counting down.
AAACAAGACTTGCATTTATCACAAATTTACACTATTTTACCTCCTTTTCTCCCATTTTCCCTCTTTCCCTTTAATTTGGTGCCGTGGCGAGCTGGTCTCCCACGAGGCGAAAAGTCCGTTGACAATTCGCTTACTTACGTTCAGTTTTACAACCCTAAGTTTCTTAGCTAGTTAGTTCAACCCCTTTCCTTGGGGATTTTTTATCGTTCTTCGCAGAACCGCCCTTAGTTGTTTGTTAATTTGTTTTTTTGTCGAGAGTGCTTCGCATTCTCGGCCATCTTGAGACATCCGGTCCGGGCGGAAGTGCGCCACACAGCGGGCGGAAGCTCGCCGGTTTTCTCTTGTTTCACTTTATATATATATATATTATTTCCCATACAATTTTAATTTCTATTTCACCCTACTTACCTTAGTCCCTAATATAATTTTAGCCTACCCACCTTATTCTAATCACCAAAATAACGCATTTTCCAAAAAATGACGGCGTGGGAGGACGAGGAATGGCACCAGGTCCGTCCGCGCGGACGGAAACAGTGCCAGCAGCGCGAGATGGTTCCGCGTTCCCGATCCCCGCATCATAACGACCGCCATTACGGCCAAAACACACAATTTTCCGGCCGTTTTCAGCACCTAACATATGCTGAAGTGACTCGAGGTTGGCCTCATGATCACGATCATTGTTGCGGCGGCCATGGCCGCCCCCAAGGGGACACGCGTCGCCGTGATCATGACGCGCGGCACCGTGATCATGACGCGCGTCACCGTGATCATGACGCGCGTCACCGTGAGCATGACGCGCGTCACCGTGATCGCGACGCGCATCACCGTGATCGCGACGCGCGTGACCGTAATCATGGCGCGCGTGACCGTGATCGTGGCGCGCGTGACCGGGACCATGACGCGCGTGACCGGGATCATGACGCTCGTGACCGGGATCATGACGCGCGTGGCCGGGATCTTGACGCGCGTCGCCGAGATCATGACGCGCGTCACCGGGATCATAACGCGCGTGAGATACGAGACAGCGCCCCACAGTGGCGAAACAACGACACTGCACGCCAAAATAATAACACATTTTTCAGAGGCTTCCAACCGCAACATCCAAATTTTCCGGCAGATGACATGCCCCGCCAAAACAGGGGAAATTTCCACCCTACCCATGATAACCCTCCCTATCCCAGGGGGACTCATAGGGCAAATCATAGGGGTAACAAACAACACAAAACAGCACGGGGAAAACGCCGCAAAGAAAGAACAGCCAAGATTAACCAGGCACATCCCCCCAGGGCATCTTCTCCTGACAATCTGGACCCCGACTTTAGCTCCATAGCTAGAATTATGTACAACATCATTAAAGTGGTACATCATCTAAAAAACGTCAGCAAGGAACAACAACCACTTACCATCACTAGGATGGAACTTGCTTTGACGACGGGAATCAGACCAGCTGTTACCAACCCCGACACAGAAGACCGGATAAAGGGTAATGCAAAAAATTGGGCACATTCTACAATTATAATTCTTAGGGAACATTACCATAAAACACTGCAATCAGAAGCTGATAAACTGGGGGAATTTATTTCACACAATTGGGAAGCCCCATTCAAAGTGGCCTCGGCGTGGGCCAAGACACACCTAGGGCGCAGGCTGACGACTGAGACGCTCCAGCAGGCCCAGTCTCAGGTGGACTCGGTCTTGGTTGACACCCGGGCCGTTGAGGAGGTGTTGCCCCCAGCGCGGCGCCGACGTACCGAGCCTCGAGCGGACTCGGACTCGTTGGACAACCGCGTTGTCATGGAGGTGGTGCACCCCTCGCTGCCCCCGCCGGTCATTCTACCAACTGCCGCTGCACACGCCACGGTGTCCACCATGACCGACCCCATTACCAGGGAGTGGTCCCCTGAGGTGGAGCAGGATCGGGACCCGCGTGGACGGGTGACTCCGGTCCCTTTCCCGGTCTTGTCGCCTTCCTCTCCGGCTACCGAACCATCTGTGGCCCAGAGAGCAACGCGACCTCGCAAGCCGTGCAGCAGACCTGCCGACGACGCTATCGTCGAGGCACCTTTGGTCCGGCCGCATGGGCCGCGATCGCGGGTCGGTGCTGAGATCGGGGTCCTCCCGGTGGTCTCCGACACGCCGCCTCGCCCGGCTCCACCTGTTGAACACAGTGCGTTGATTTTGATACATGGGGATGAGAATGTGCGGGGGACTCCTGACCAGCCAGAGACGGACCAACACTTACCTGAGCAGTCGGGGTCGCCCACACGGGATCAGTCTTCCCCGGACACGCCTCCACCCTGGTACCTACTCTACCCTGAGCGGTCACAGGAACCCCTCCCGGACCCGCCCATCCCGGACGCGCCTCCTCCGGACACGCCTCCTCCGGACGCGCCTCTTCCGGACACGCCTCTTCCGGACACGCCTCTTCCGGACACGCCCCTCCCGGACACGCCCCTCTTGGACCTACCCGTCCCGGATCCACTCCTCCCGGGCGTGCCCCTCCCGGAGACGTCCGTCCCAGACAGGCCTGTCCTGGGTCTGAGAACCCCAAGTTGGGCCCAACTGTTTTCTGGAAGCCAGAAAAAAACAAAAACAGTCACTTCGACTTCACAGCCGACAGAAGACAATAGTACGGCGCAGGTTACCACGCCTACGAGTCCGAGCACTGCCAGAAAGCCCACTGTGCACATCAACTCGGATCGAAAAATGATGGATTGGCACCTGTCTGTCAGCAGGAAGGTCGTGGTGATCGGGGACTCTAACCTCAAGCACCTCCCAGCCTTTCGTCACCAGGACATCCAGATCGACAGCTACCCGGGGGCCAGATTTCTCCATGCAGAGGCCATCCTGAAAAAAACAGCAGTTAGTCCTGAGGTTGAGAAGGTGGTCTTAGCATTCGGTATCAATAATAGGGAACAAAAACCCAAGGTTACCACCTTCAAACAGCTCCGGAGGGCCCTTAAAGCGGCCAAAACGACCTTCCCTAATGCCGAAGTCTTCATCCCCCTCCTCAATTTCTCGGAATCCCTGCCCGAGGAACACAAGGACAACCTCCGGCTGATTAACAATTACATCCAAACCCGCCTCCAATTCTTCCCGGCACTCGCCGACGACGATTTTGAAACGGGGAGGGACAAGATCCATTGGACAAAGGACACAGCCAAGAACATGATGAGGCACTGGTATCACTGTTTAAACTTGACCTCCCCAAAAGCCCGACCTTTCGGGGGGGAAACATAAACACAAACAAAAACATCGTAAATTTATCAAAAAATTTCCTACTTACCTCATCGCAGCATTCCCTCCTCGACAAGGGCCTCAGTTTCGTCCCGTCCACCAGCCTCAGTCCAGAGTGGCACCATCAAGTAAAATTCGACCTGCAGGAATATCATAGAAGTGTCAAAACTGCGGTTTTCTATGAAAAGCAAGAGTCTCTTGGGCCGCGACCTTTCACCCCGAGGTCCGATTGGGAGCCCTCACCGGGACTGCTTCCTCCAGAGGTCCAAACGCTGGTCCTGGCGGACGAACACCCGTCGCTCCTATCGGGCTGCGCCCTCGCGGTCGCGCCCAACCTGACGCGGGACGAAACAGAGGCCCTGCATAGCCTGAAAAACAACAGGAACATAATTATTAAGCCGGCAGACAAGGGTAGCGCAGTGGTCATCATGGATAGGTCTCAATATGTCTGGGAGGGCACCAGACAATTGAGTGACACCACCTACTACCAACCATTGGCCACGCCCATTTACCCACAAACGATCCCTATGGTCGAAAACATAGTCAAAAATTTAATGAAAAAACGATTCATTAACCACAAACAAAAGACTTACCTCTTGGGCGAATCGGAGCCCCGCCCCCGTAGGTTCTACTTGCTCCCCAAGATCCACAAGGAACGACACAAGTGGAGCCGACCGTACGAGATACCCCCGGGCAGGCCCATTGTGTCCGACTGCGGCAGTGAAACCTACAGGACGGCGGCGTTTATAGATTACTTTTTGACCCCACTCTCCATTAAACACGAGAGTTATCTTAAGGACACATATGACTTTATTGACAAAATTAAAAATTTGATCATTCCCCAAGAGGCAGTCTTGTTTACCATTGATATTGATAGTTTGTACACGAATATTGACATTGACCAGGGCATCCAAGCCGTCAAAAACATTTTTTATAAATACCGAGATGTTAGCAGGCCCGAGAAGGAACTCCTCCAGCTTCTCGACATCAACCTCAGGAGGAACGACTTTGAGTTCAATGGCCGGTTCTTTCTACAGATCAAGGGCACGGCCATGGGCAAAAAGTTTGCTCCGGCCTATGCTAACATCTTCATGGCAGAATGGGAGACCTCTGCCCTTGCTGCCTGCGCAATCAGGCCCCTCCATTATTTCAGGTATTTGGATGATATCTGGGGGGTGTGGACTCATTCCATGGAGGAATTTGAGGGGTTCCGCCACACCCTGAATACCCACAACCCCAGTATCACCATTAAGTCCACCACCAGCCCCACGTCAGTGGACTTCCTGGACACTACCACCTTCAAGGGTCCGGATTTCACCTCCACTCACCATTTGGACATTAAGGTGTTTTTTAAAGAGACGGATACCCATGCCCTCCTCCACAAAACCAGCTTCCACCCCCGACACACCTACGCGGGATTGGTGAAGTCCCAGCTGCTGAGGTTCCACCGGATCTGCACCAGGCGGGAGGACTTTGTAACGGCCATGGGAGCCCTGTTCACGGCCCTGAGGAAGAGAGGGTATTCCAGATCCTTCCTCAGGAGACAGTTCAGGTGCTTCCTGGACCAGAAGAAGCCTCCCCCTGGTAAACACATGATCCCCCTCATTACAACCTTCTCGCCTGCGGCGGTACAGGTTTCCAGAAGGGTCAAGGGTAACTTTTGTACCTTTGTGGAGAAAAGCGGCAAACTGAAGGACTATTATCTGGTCTCGGCCTACCGCAAAAATCCCAGCCTGGGTGATCTGCTTGTCAGGGCTCGGATCAGTTCCACCGGAGATCCGCCCTCGGCCCGGAGCAGCGCTCCCTTGCGGAACATCCCTTGGCTGGTCAATCGCCACAGCGGTAAGGTCTTCCGGCCGCTGTGCAGAGGAGACGGGCAGGTCAAAAATTGCGTGTATGTTATCCTCTGCCAGCGTTGCCGTGCTATGTATGTTGGTGAAACGGGTAACACCATCGCCACCCGTTTCCACCAACATAAATATAACATTGTCCGGCAGAAGAACACCACCACCTACCTTGTCCAACACTTTATCCGGCACGGGTGGGCTTCTGTCCGGGCGTGTGTGGTCCAAGCCAACTCCAGATGGAGTGCCGCCCAACGGAGGCGGGCGGAAGGCCTCTGGATCCACAGACTGGGTACTAGACACCCGGGGGGGCTCAATGAGGCGTGAGTGCGAGCCCGCTGGGCCATAGACGGACCGTGCACACCCTTCTTATTCTTTTTTTTCGCTCTTTTCTATCGCCCCACCCCCACCCTTAGCCCTAACCCTAACCAACTCTCTTTCTCTATGCCTAACCCTAACCAACTCTTTTTCTTTATGCCTAACCCTAACCCTAACTCTAAACCTAACCCTAACCCTAACCCTAACCCTAACCCCAACCCCAACCCTAACCCGCCTGTGCCTCTGGTCCACTTACGGCTCGCGCTCTGCCTTGTGGGCCCACCTGGGCCATTTGTGTACACACAAACAACAAAAACAACATCATATTATTCCCACTTACCCTACTTACCTGCATTGTACAGCTACTTACCTGGGTATTCGGACATTCCGGCGCTGGGGGGGCCCCGGATGTCCCAGCACTCCTACGAGGACCTGCAAAAAAATACAAAAAACATCTTAAAAAATCACAAAAAACCTCAAAAATTCACAAAAACACATTAAAAAACCTGAAAAACTTCCTAAAAACATTGTTGGACCTGTTCGGACTCCATAAAGGAGCCATACTTACCTTGGTCCACGGCTTGGTTCACTGTGCAACTAATAGTGAATTTTTCTAACCTTTTTTTTATATGTAGTACAGTATATATCTGTATATGTGGACATAATTGTACATATATATATATATATATATATATATATATATATATATAAGAATTTTTTATTATATTTTATTATTGATTTTTATTTTAATTCACTATTGTAAGCAATTCTATAGGGGTTAATTGTGCTTGGGGCCACACATTCCTGCAGTCACGTGGTTTATCAGTGGAGATTTTTGGCTTTGCAAAAATAATTCCTTATTTTCTGCCAGCCATGACTCCACCCCACCTCTCGCAGCCAATGGCCTCACTTGCCATCGAACCACCGGAGGAGCAACAGCTCACGAAATTGCACGAACAAGCCGATTTTCAACTCATTCAGTTAGACAAGTCTTACGCCTGAAGAAGGTACAGAGAGTACCGAAACGTTGCGAAACAAGACTTGCATTTATCACAAATTTACACTATTTTACCTCCTTTTCTCCCATTTTCCCTCTTTCCCTTTAATTTGGTGCCGTGGCGAGCTGGTCTCCCACGAGGCGAAAAGTCCGTTGACAATTCGCTTACTTACGTTCAGTTTTACAACCCTAAGTTTCTTAGCTAGTTAGTTCAACCCCTTTCCTTGGGGATTTTTTATCGTTCTTCGCAGAACCGCCCTTAGTTGTTTGTTAATTTGTTTTTTTGTCGAGAGTGCTTCGCATTCTCGGCCATCTTGAGACATCCGGTCCGGGCGGAAGTGCGCCACACAGCGGGCGGAAGCTCGCCGGTTTTCTCTTGTTTCACTTTATATATATATATATTATTTCCCATACAATTTTAATTTCTATTTCACCCTACTTACCTTAGTCCCTAATATAATTTTAGCCTACCCACCTTATTCTAATCACCAAAATAACGCATTTTCCAAAAAATGACGGCGTGGGAGGACGAGGAATGGCACCAGGTCCGTCCGCGCGGACGGAAACAGTGCCAGCAGCGCGAGATGGTTCCGCGTTCCCGATCCCCGCATCATAACGACCGCCATTACGGCCAAAACACACAATTTTCCGGCCGTTTTCAGCACCTAACATATGCTGAAGTGACTCGAGGTTGGCCTCATGATCACGATCATTGTTGCGGCGGCCATGGCCGCCCCCAAGGGGACACGCGTCGCCGTGATCATGACGCGCGGCACCGTGATCATGACGCGCGTCACCGTGATCATGACGCGCGTCACCGTGAGCATGACGCGCGTCACCGTGATCGCGACGCGCATCACCGTGATCGCGACGCGCGTGACCGTAATCATGGCGCGCGTGACCGTGATCGTGGCGCGCGTGACCGGGACCATGACGCGCGTGACCGGGATCATGACGCTCGTGACCGGGATCATGACGCGCGTGGCCGGGATCTTGACGCGCGTCGCCGAGATCATGACGCGCGTCACCGGGATCATAACGCGCGTGAGATACGAGACAGCGCCCCACAGTGGCGAAACAACGACACTGCACGCCAAAATAATAACACATTTTTCAGAGGCTTCCAACCGCAACATCCAAATTTTCCGGCAGATGACATGCCCCGCCAAAACAGGGGAAATTTCCACCCTACCCATGATAACCCTCCCTATCCCAGGGGGACTCATAGGGCAAATCATAGGGGTAACAAACAACACAAAACAGCACGGGGAAAACGCCGCAAAGAAAGAACAGCCAAGATTAACCAGGCACATCCCCCCAGGGCATCTTCTCCTGACAATCTGGACCCCGACTTTAGCTCCATAGCTAGAATTATGTACAACGACTTCCGGTTAAGATGTGAAGGAGGGAAGACGCGTCCGAGCGACTCTCCGTGAATTTGACACTCAAATTGTATAAAAACCACATATTGTGAGGAAATTCGAGTTGAAAGGAGAACATAAGTGATTATAGGCACACTATGGCTTCGCGGGGCGGCAAAACTCCACAGCAGGGGATAAAGGCGCACTTTACTCGGCATAGTAAAACTACCACTACAAACAGTGGGACTAGCTTAGCCTCTCCAGCTAGTAGCTCTGTAGCTGCTAAAGAGGCTAATGCTGGTAGCATGACCGCAGCCAGCCTACCCCCAGAAATGGAGAGCCTACACCGACTCATGACCGCATCAATGGAGAATATAATAGCTCCGCTGAAGAGGACCATGGATGAAGTGAAGATAATTGTGGAGGATCAAGGCAAAAGGATCGTCGACTTGGAAGAAAACGCAACGCAGCTAACTGAACGAGTCACCGCTCTTGAGGCTATATGTGAGCAGCTCTTGACCCAGAACGAGTCACTGAACGAACGCATGGAAGACGCCTCTAACAGGTCTAGACGCTGCAACTTGCGCGTCACGAACGTACTACCGAGTCCTGGGGAAAGGAACGACTGTGTTCAATTCATGCAAAACTTTTTTGCCACGGTACTTGGGGACGTGTTCACCGAGCCACCCATACTAGACAGAGCGCACAGGATCGGTAAGGAAAATCCGGGGCCCAACCCGAGGCCTAGAGTGATGATGGTCCGCTTCCATTACTTTCAGGACAAGATGCGTGCACTACGGGCAGACAGGAGCCTGCTACAATGGAAGGGACAGAAAATTATGCTCTATCCAGATTATGCGCCAGCTACTGTGAAACTTCGTGCCACATTCACCAAGGTAAAAGCTCAAATGTGGAAGAAGAATGTCCGATTCCGCCTCGTCTTTCCAGCTGTTTTAAAGGTGGAATTTAAAAACAAAACGCATGCATTCAAGACCGCTGATGAAGCACAAAGATTCTATGACCGGCGTATAGCCAGACTCCCGGACATGGAGAGAAACACAACTACCAAACCAGCGAGAAGAGGGCGCGCCACCACCCAGGAGAGAGGCGACACCGGCCGGGAGAGAGAGGAGGAGAACGGCGCTGGACTAGGCAACGAAGAGGATGGAACGCACGGGAAGAACGGTCCGGGAGGAGAGGACGAGGCGATGGGAGGCATCAGCGTGGAAGGAGAATATAACGACGAGGTGAACGACGGCGAAGAAGAAGACGGCGGCAGCGGCAGCGAGTCCGGAGACAACATGGGGGCTCTGGACGAGAATGACGGTACTGAGTAGCATTGATCCGAGAAATGGGGTAAGAACACCACTACAACTGACACTTAGGTAAATAGACACATCCACGGTTGCCTGCCAAGGAAATGGACACATTGAAGGGAATAGACTGATGGGAAACGGACAGAGATTTACTTTCTTTTGGACTTTTGCAAGAACTTGGGACTCACGGGGGGGAGGGGGATGGTCAGGGGAAATAAGGGAAACGCTGGTATGGTTTATTGGTTTAGTCTATGTTTGAACTCTCATTCTATAAGATATTAGATCTGGAATCAGATAGAATACAAACCTTTTTTTTTGTTTTGTTCTGTTTGTGTGTGTGTGTGTGTATGTGGGTGTGTGTGTGTGTGGGTGTGTGCGTGTGTGTGTATCCATTCATACATATGTGTGTGGGTGCGTGCGTGAGTATCCACATCAGGACATGGATCGTGTGTGGGTGCTTTTGTGGGAATGTGGGCAAGTTCGCATGTTTTTGTATGCATATGTATGTGTGAATGGGATTTTACGTGGGTATCTGATAAACATTTAGAAGCACTACATGTTTGTAATGATCCTTTATGTATTTTACTGTAAACCTTTTTTATTTATATTTTCCACGGAGGGAGAGAGGAAAGATGACGGTATAAGGGAGAATGTATAATATTTAAGGGACTAAATTGGTTGAACATTGGATATCATACAGGCGACAAAACATTATGGAACCTGATCTGTACAGGGTTCAACTTGAATATCTTTTCATACTCTTGTGTACTAAAAGAGGGATTTGGAAGGCATTTCCCCTTCGTCTCAGCTCGATTGTTGTCTCTGCTTTCACCACCTATTTCCCTCTCTCCCTCTATATTTTTCTATTTGTTTATATTTTTTATTATTTTCTATTTTATTACTCAGTTGTACTGCATATATGTTGAGGATGAGACCGATCTATATATACATCAATATTATGGATAAGTTGTTGACTTTGTTTTACACTGGACATGCTAGCGTAGAGGGGCTCCCCTGTCCTCGTTCCCGGTGGGCTTGTCTCCGGGGCGCTGTGGTGGGTGCTGCCGTAGCTGGGTCGACAGCCGGTTTAGTGTTGTGGTGCTGCGGTGGCGCCCGTTGGGGCGCTCGGGAGACAGGTCTATACGTACCCTGGTGCAATGGAAGTAGTTTGATATGCGAAATGAATACTACCACATTCCTTTTTTCAAGTGAATATATGCGTGGTTGTGGGTGAGTGCGTATATGTATTTACATGTATGTGCACATATAGGTCCGCATATATATTACCGGTTTTTTTCTGTTTTGTTTTTTTGTCTCTCATGTTCAAAAAAGAACACTGGTTACTAGGTAGTATAACTAGGAATATGCTCTCTGTCCTGATATAGATATAATCCCAGAGATTTAACTTTGATATAGAATCATGAACCGTGGATATTGATACTTTTTGTTTTCTTATTGGAACATTGACCTTTCTCCTATATACCCTCTTAGGGGTTTTTGTTTATCTTTTCTTTTATTCTAACTCACAATGTTATGGTTGAGGGACCTGTGTAGAGGAGAGTCGCTCGCTGTGCGATAGAGATAGGAAATGGTTAAAGCTAGCCAGGTTGAGGATTGGAGAGGATCACGCGAGCGAGCCTCTGTACCTTGGGGGTCATCTTTTGTTTCTTGTTTTATTTTTATTTTTATTTTCTTCATTATTCAAAAAAATTTAACTGAAACATGCAACAGACGTGATACAGGGAAGACAGAAAAAGTACGAAAGGAAAACCTTTATGCAAAGTAATGAAGTAAGGGTGGTGTCATTGAATGTTAATGGGTTAAACAATCCGATTAAGAGAAGCAAAGTCTTGGCTAAATTCAAAAAGGAAAAGATGCAGGTAATATATTTACAGGAAACGCACTTATCTAAACAGGAACATGAAAAATTCAGGAAACTCGGGTACAACAATACATTTTACAGTACATTCTTAAAACAGAGTAATAGGAGGGGTGTCGCCATATTAATATCGAACTCAGTTAAATTTGAATTAATCAAGGAAATATGTGATAAAGAGGGGAGATATATAATAGTGAAAGGGAAATTGGAAAACCAAACAGTAACGTTAATTAATGTCTATGTCCCCCCAGATAGCGGTAAATCCACGTATGAGAAAATATTTGATGTTATTAACAAAGAAGCAGAGGGGGTTTGGCTGTGTGGAGGTGACATTAATCTGACTTTGAATTATAACTTAGACACGACAAGCACGATTAGAAGTAAGGAACACATTAGCAAATATGTGAACATAATGATGAAGGAATTGGGAATAATAGACATATGGAGAGAACTACACCCGTTGGAGAAGGACTATACTCATTACTCAGCACCACATCAAATGTACAGTAGAATAGATATGTATCTGATGAACAAAGAAGAAATACACAGAGTGAAGGAGTGCAACATAGGAGTAACGGATCTCTCAGACCATAGTGCCATATACTTGACAATTCATCTAAATAGTAGGAAGAAAAACACGTTATGGAGATTGAATGTGGGCATCCTGAATAGTGAAAGTGTGATAGAATCAACAAAAAAAGATATAACCTCATATTTAGAAGAGAATGATAACGGGGAGGTGGAGCCGACAATTTTATGGGATGCTCTGAAGGCGGTCTTAAGGGGGAAGTTGATAGCTCAAACATCTTTTATGAAAAAGGCAAGATTAGAATTATATCAAAAACGAATCGGAAAATTGAAAGATTTGGAACAACAACATAAAACAGTGGGAACCTCTGAGATAATGGATCAGATTAAAGACATGAGAAAAAAAGTAAACGAAATGCTTATGGATGAGGTCGAAAAAAAGACCAGGTTTGTGAAACAAACATACTACGAGGGAGGCTCTAAAGCAACAAAGATGTTAGCTAGGAGACTGAAAAAACAACAAACATTAAATAATATTCACAAAATAAGGGACCCCAAGACCAACAACCTATTATACGATCCAGAAGCGATTGAAAACGTATTTGAAAATTATTATCGAACACTATATACACAACCAGTTGCGGCAAGAGAGGAGGAAATGGAACTTCTCTTAAATTCATTGGACCTGCCTTCATTGGGAGTTAGCCAAAACAAGATGCTAAACGCTAATATAACAATTGGGGAAATTGAAGAAGCAATACAAAGGACCAAAAATAACAAATCCCCGGGGACAGATGGCTTTAGTGCCGAATTTTACAAGACATTTAAAGAAGAGTTGATTCCCTTATTACAGACCTCCTTTAATTACACCCTTAAAAAAGGAAAAATTCCCCCCTCATGGAAAGAAGCGATTATATCAGTAATACATAAAGAAGGTAAAGATAAAGAAGACTGTAACAATTATAGACCTATTTCGCTACTGAATGTGGACTACAAGTTGTATACATCTATTATTTCAAAAAGGTTTGAAAACTTTATGTCGGATCTAATAGAGGACTGCCAAACTGGATTTATTAGGGAAAGACAAACTCAGGATAACATAAGGAGAGCCTTACATTTAGTTGATGAAATACAGAAGACAAAAACAAGTGCTATGCTCGTGAGTGTTGATGCTCACAAAGCATTCGACAGTGTAAATTGGTTATACCTGTATAAAGTAATGGAAAGACTAGGCTTTAACAAAAAATCAGTACAGATAATAAAGTCACTATACCAAGAACCATCAGCTAGAGTCAAAATAAATGGAAGTCTATCGAAAAGCTTCAAATTGGAGAGGTCTACCAGGCAGGGTTGCTGTTTATCCCCGACGTTATTCGCATTATTTATAGAACCATTAGCCCAACTGATTAGAGAAAACAAGGAAATTAAAGGTATACAGATTAGACATAATGAACACAAGGTGGGGCTTTTTGCAGACGATGTACTGATCTATCTCCGAGATCCAGAAGAAACATTCCCTAGATTAATGAGAACCCTCGAAGATTATGGACGATATTCGGGGTATAAGTTAAATGTCACAAAAACACAAATATTATTGTTAAACTATAACCCCTCATTAGAAATTAGAGAGACGTATAAACTAAATTGGGACCTGGAAATGGTCAAATATTTGGGAGTTAATATAACAAAGGAAAGAGATAAACTATATGAAGCCAACTATGGGTCGATAAATCTGAGGCTTAAAATGGATCTGGAGAGATGGTCAGTGCTGTGTCTGGACTTAAGCTCAAGAATAGAAATAATCAAGATGAATGTGTTGCCGAGACTCTTGTACTTGTTTCAATCCCTACCAGTAGCAGTACCACAAATACAATTTGATGAGTGGGATAAAAATATATCGAGATTCATATGGGGGGGTAAAAGACCCAGAATTAGGTTCGAAACTCTCCAGCTGCCCAAGGTAAAAGGGGGAATGGCATTGCCAAATCTGAAAGAATATTTCCATGCAGCCCAACTTCGGTATCTAGTATGCTGGTGTAGACCAGAATACGAAGCGAAATGGAAGGGAATTGAATTAGACCAGGGGAGAGATCTTATCCAAAACTTGTTGGCAAATAAAACAATAGAAAAGAGAGTAGAGGCAGAACTGAGTCCGATTACTAAATTTACAATTGGAATTTGGAATAATATCTCAAAAAAATACAAATTAGAGGATGAAAGAAAGATACTAGGATGGTTGACACGTGATCCCAATTTCAAGCCTGGGTTCGAAGATCATGGGTTTAAACAGTGGGAACGAAAAGGCTTGACGGCAATGTGCACACTGTTGGAAGATGGGCAGATGAGGAGTTTCGAAGACCTACGGGCGACATATGATCTAGACAAACATGAGTTCTTCCGGTATTTACAGATAAGGGACTACTATATTAAAAAAATTAAAAGGGCATCAATGAACCCGCTAATTAGAATAATGGTACAAGCTTATAATAATAAAAAATGTAGAGTGATCTCAGCTGTTTACCAGGGATTGATGACAAGCAAGGGGACTTCAACCATGTACATTAAAGAGAAATGGGAAAGAGGATTTGGGGAGCAGATCACTGAAAAGGACTGGTATAATATTTGTAAAACGCAGTGCACGGCCACGAGTTCTAGGGTATGGAGGGAGTTTTGCTGGAAAAACATGACTAGATACTTTATAACTCCAAAAATAAGCGGAAGAGTCGCAGCAAAGAAACAACCATGTTGGAGGCTATGTGGAAATATGGACGCTGACCACGAACATGTGTTCTGGAACTGTCCCAATATTGAAAAATATTGGTATGACGTGTGGTCAGTGATAAAAGAAGTACTACAATATGACATTCCAAAAACAAGTATGATACTATACTTGGGAAACTTGACGCAGGAATATATGCAATTCGATGATTTCTATTTAGTCAAGGTTTTGTTAGCAGCCAGCAAAAAGGCAATTACAAGACTGTGGCGTAGTAGCAGCTCACCGACCTGTGAACAGTGGCTGTGCATTGTGGAAGAACTATATGTAATGGAAAGATTTACACATAGACTCAGAATACAGGAGGAACTATTTCTTGAGAAATGGACAAAATGGACTGAATACAAAACTCAGGAAAATGACACCACAAATGCTTGATATGGAATATAAATTGACTATGTATATATTGTAAGATGTTGACCCTGTTGATATATGTATGCATGTGACAGAATAAAAATTTAAGTTTAAAAAAAAAAGAATTATGTACAACATCATTAAAGTGGTACATCATCTAAAAAACGTCAGCAAGGAACAACAACCACTTACCATCACTAGGATGGAACTTGCTTTGACGACGGGAATCAGACCAGCTGTTACCAACCCCGACACAGAAGACCGGATAAAGGGTAATGCAAAAAATTGGGCACATTCTACAATTATAATTCTTAGGGAACATTACCATAAAACACTGCAATCAGAAGCTGATAAACTGGGGGAATTTATTTCACACAATTGGGAAGCCCCATTCAAAGTGGCCTCGGCGTGGGCCAAGACACACCTAGGGCGCAGGCTGACGACTGAGACGCTCCAGCAGGCCCAGTCTCAGGTGGACTCGGTCTTGGTTGACACCCGGGCCGTTGAGGAGGTGTTGCCCCCAGCGCGGCGCCGACGTACCGAGCCTCGAGCGGACTCGGACTCGTTGGACAACCGCGTTGTCATGGAGGTGGTGCACCCCTCGCTGCCCCCGCCGGTCATTCTACCAACTGCCGCTGCACACGCCACGGTGTCCACCATGACCGACCCCATTACCAGGGAGTGGTCCCCTGAGGTGGAGCAGGATCGGGACCCGCGTGGACGGGTGACTCCGGTCCCTTTCCCGGTCTTGTCGCCTTCCTCTCCGGCTACCGAACCATCTGTGGCCCAGAGAGCAACGCGACCTCGCAAGCCGTGCAGCAGACCTGCCGACGACGCTATCGTCGAGGCACCTTTGGTCCGGCCGCATGGGCCGCGATCGCGGGTCGGTGCTGAGATCGGGGTCCTCCCGGTGGTCTCCGACACGCCGCCTCGCCCGGCTCCACCTGTTGAACACAGTGCGTTGATTTTGATACATGGGGATGAGAATGTGCGGGGGACTCCTGACCAGCCAGAGACGGACCAACACTTACCTGAGCAGTCGGGGTCGCCCACACGGGATCAGTCTTCCCCGGACACGCCTCCACCCTGGTACCTACTCTACCCTGAGCGGTCACAGGAACCCCTCCCGGACCCGCCCATCCCGGACGCGCCTCCTCCGGACACGCCTCCTCCGGACGCGCCTCTTCCGGACACGCCTCTTCCGGACACGCCTCTTCCGGACACGCCCCTCCCGGACACGCCCCTCTTGGACCTACCCGTCCCGGATCCACTCCTCCCGGGCGTGCCCCTCCCGGAGACGTCCGTCCCAGACAGGCCTGTCCTGGGTCTGAGAACCCCAAGTTGGGCCCAACTGTTTTCTGGAAGCCAGAAAAAAACAAAAACAGTCACTTCGACTTCACAGCCGACAGAAGACAATAGTACGGCGCAGGTTACCACGCCTACGAGTCCGAGCACTGCCAGAAAGCCCACTGTGCACATCAACTCGGATCGAAAAATGATGGATTGGCACCTGTCTGTCAGCAGGAAGGTCGTGGTGATCGGGGACTCTAACCTCAAGCACCTCCCAGCCTTTCGTCACCAGGACATCCAGATCGACAGCTACCCGGGGGCCAGATTTCTCCATGCAGAGGCCATCCTGAAAAAAACAGCAGTTAGTCCTGAGGTTGAGAAGGTGGTCTTAGCATTCGGTATCAATAATAGGGAACAAAAACCCAAGGTTACCACCTTCAAACAGCTCCGGAGGGCCCTTAAAGCGGCCAAAACGACCTTCCCTAATGCCGAAGTCTTCATCCCCCTCCTCAATTTCTCGGAATCCCTGCCCGAGGAACACAAGGACAACCTCCGGCTGATTAACAATTACATCCAAACCCGCCTCCAATTCTTCCCGGCACTCGCCGACGACGATTTTGAAACGGGGAGGGACAAGATCCATTGGACAAAGGACACAGCCAAGAACATGATGAGGCACTGGTATCACTGTTTAAACTTGACCTCCCCAAAAGCCCGACCTTTCGGGGGGGAAACATAAACACAAACAAAAACATCGTAAATTTATCAAAAAATTTCCTACTTACCTCATCGCAGCATTCCCTCCTCGACAAGGGCCTCAGTTTCGTCCCGTCCACCAGCCTCAGTCCAGAGTGGCACCATCAAGTAAAATTCGACCTGCAGGAATATCATAGAAGTGTCAAAACTGCGGTTTTCTATGAAAAGCAAGAGTCTCTTGGGCCGCGACCTTTCACCCCGAGGTCCGATTGGGAGCCCTCACCGGGACTGCTTCCTCCAGAGGTCCAAACGCTGGTCCTGGCGGACGAACACCCGTCGCTCCTATCGGGCTGCGCCCTCGCGGTCGCGCCCAACCTGACGCGGGACGAAACAGAGGCCCTGCATAGCCTGAAAAACAACAGGAACATAATTATTAAGCCGGCAGACAAGGGTAGCGCAGTGGTCATCATGGATAGGTCTCAATATGTCTGGGAGGGCACCAGACAATTGAGTGACACCACCTACTACCAACCATTGGCCACGCCCATTTACCCACAAACGATCCCTATGGTCGAAAACATAGTCAAAAATTTAATGAAAAAACGATTCATTAACCACAAACAAAAGACTTACCTCTTGGGCGAATCGGAGCCCCGCCCCCGTAGGTTCTACTTGCTCCCCAAGATCCACAAGGAACGACACAAGTGGAGCCGACCGTACGAGATACCCCCGGGCAGGCCCATTGTGTCCGACTGCGGCAGTGAAACCTACAGGACGGCGGCGTTTATAGATTACTTTTTGACCCCACTCTCCATTAAACACGAGAGTTATCTTAAGGACACATATGACTTTATTGACAAAATTAAAAATTTGATCATTCCCCAAGAGGCAGTCTTGTTTACCATTGATATTGATAGTTTGTACACGAATATTGACATTGACCAGGGCATCCAAGCCGTCAAAAACATTTTTTATAAATACCGAGATGTTAGCAGGCCCGAGAAGGAACTCCTCCAGCTTCTCGACATCAACCTCAGGAGGAACGACTTTGAGTTCAATGGCCGGTTCTTTCTACAGATCAAGGGCACGGCCATGGGCAAAAAGTTTGCTCCGGCCTATGCTAACATCTTCATGGCAGAATGGGAGACCTCTGCCCTTGCTGCCTGCGCAATCAGGCCCCTCCATTATTTCAGGTATTTGGATGATATCTGGGGGGTGTGGACTCATTCCATGGAGGAATTTGAGGGGTTCCGCCACACCCTGAATACCCACAACCCCAGTATCACCATTAAGTCCACCACCAGCCCCACGTCAGTGGACTTCCTGGACACTACCACCTTCAAGGGTCCGGATTTCACCTCCACTCACCATTTGGACATTAAGGTGTTTTTTAAAGAGACGGATACCCATGCCCTCCTCCACAAAACCAGCTTCCACCCCCGACACACCTACGCGGGATTGGTGAAGTCCCAGCTGCTGAGGTTCCACCGGATCTGCACCAGGCGGGAGGACTTTGTAACGGCCATGGGAGCCCTGTTCACGGCCCTGAGGAAGAGAGGGTATTCCAGATCCTTCCTCAGGAGACAGTTCAGGTGCTTCCTGGACCAGAAGAAGCCTCCCCCTGGTAAACACATGATCCCCCTCATTACAACCTTCTCGCCTGCGGCGGTACAGGTTTCCAGAAGGGTCAAGGGTAACTTTTGTACCTTTGTGGAGAAAAGCGGCAAACTGAAGGACTATTATCTGGTCTCGGCCTACCGCAAAAATCCCAGCCTGGGTGATCTGCTTGTCAGGGCTCGGATCAGTTCCACCGGAGATCCGCCCTCGGCCCGGAGCAGCGCTCCCTTGCGGAACATCCCTTGGCTGGTCAATCGCCACAGCGGTAAGGTCTTCCGGCCGCTGTGCAGAGGAGACGGGCAGGTCAAAAATTGCGTGTATGTTATCCTCTGCCAGCGTTGCCGTGCTATGTATGTTGGTGAAACGGGTAACACCATCGCCACCCGTTTCCACCAACATAAATATAACATTGTCCGGCAGAAGAACACCACCACCTACCTTGTCCAACACTTTATCCGGCACGGGTGGGCTTCTGTCCGGGCGTGTGTGGTCCAAGCCAACTCCAGATGGAGTGCCGCCCAACGGAGGCGGGCGGAAGGCCTCTGGATCCACAGACTGGGTACTAGACACCCGGGGGGGCTCAATGAGGCGTGAGTGCGAGCCCGCTGGGCCATAGACGGACCGTGCACACCCTTCTTATTCTTTTTTTTCGCTCTTTTCTATCGCCCCACCCCCACCCTTAGCCCTAACCCTAACCAACTCTCTTTCTCTATGCCTAACCCTAACCAACTCTTTTTCTTTATGCCTAACCCTAACCCTAACTCTAAACCTAACCCTAACCCTAACCCTAACCCTAACCCCAACCCCAACCCTAACCCGCCTGTGCCTCTGGTCCACTTACGGCTCGCGCTCTGCCTTGTGGGCCCACCTGGGCCATTTGTGTACACACAAACAACAAAAACAACATCATATTATTCCCACTTACCCTACTTACCTGCATTGTACAGCTACTTACCTGGGTATTCGGACATTCCGGCGCTGGGGGGGCCCCGGATGTCCCAGCACTCCTACGAGGACCTGCAAAAAAATACAAAAAACATCTTAAAAAATCACAAAAAACCTCAAAAATTCACAAAAACACATTAAAAAACCTGAAAAACTTCCTAAAAACATTGTTGGACCTGTTCGGACTCCATAAAGGAGCCATACTTACCTTGGTCCACGGCTTGGTTCACTGTGCAACTAATAGTGAATTTTTCTAACCTTTTTTTTATATGTAGTACAGTATATATCTGTATATGTGGACATAATTGTACATATATATATATATATATATATATATATATATATATAAGAATTTTTTATTATATTTTATTATTGATTTTTATTTTAATTCACTATTATAAGCAATTCTATAGGGGTTAATTGTGCTTGGGGCCACACATTCCTGCAGTCACGTGGTTTATCAGTGGAGATTTTTGGCTTTGCAAAAATAATTCCTTATTTTCTGCCAGCCATGACTCCACCCCACCTCTCGCAGCCAATGGCCTCACTTGCCATCGAACCACCGGAGGAGCAACAGCTCACGAAATTGCACGAACAAGCCGATTTTCAACTCATTCAGTTAGACAAGTCTTACGCCTGAAGAAGGTACAGAGAGTACCGAAACGTTGCGAAACAAGACTTGCATTTATCACAAATTTACACTATTTTACCTCCTTTTCTCCCATTTTCCCTCTTTCCCTTTAATTTGGTGCCGTGGCGAGCTGGTCTCCCACGAGGCGAAAAGTCCGTTGACAATTCGCTTACTTACGTTCAGTTTTACAACCCTAAGTTTCTTAGCTAGTTAGTTCAACCCCTTTCCTTGGGGATTTTTTATCGTTCTTCGCAGAACCGCCCTTAGTTGTTTGTTAATTTGTTTTTTTGTCGAGAGTGCTTCGCATTCTCGGCCATCTTGAGACATCCGGTCCGGGCGGAAGTGCGCCACACAGCGGGCGGAAGCTCGCCGGTTTTCTCTTGTTTCACTTTATATATATATATATTATTTCCCATACAATTTTAATTTCTATTTCACCCTACTTACCTTAGTCCCTAATATAATTTTAGCCTACCCACCTTATTCTAATCACCAAAATAACGCATTTTCCAAAAAATGACGGCGTGGGAGGACGAGGAATGGCACCAGGTCCGTCCGCGCGGACGGAAACAGTGCCAGCAGCGCGAGATGGTTCCGCGTTCCCGATCCCCGCATCATAACGACCGCCATTACGGCCAAAACACACAATTTTCCGGCCGTTTTCAGCACCTAACATATGCTGAAGTGACTCGAGGTTGGCCTCATGATCACGATCATTGTTGCGGCGGCCATGGCCGCCCCCAAGGGGACACGCGTCGCCGTGATCATGACGCGCGGCACCGTGATCATGACGCGCGTCACCGTGATCATGACGCGCGTCACCGTGAGCATGACGCGCGTCACCGTGATCGCGACGCGCATCACCGTGATCGCGACGCGCGTGACCGTAATCATGGCGCGCGTGACCGTGATCGTGGCGCGCGTGACCGGGACCATGACGCGCGTGACCGGGATCATGACGCTCGTGACCGGGATCATGACGCGCGTGGCCGGGATCTTGACGCGCGTCGCCGAGATCATGACGCGCGTCACCGGGATCATAACGCGCGTGAGATACGAGACAGCGCCCCACAGTGGCGAAACAACGACACTGCACGCCAAAATAATAACACATTTTTCAGAGGCTTCCAACCGCAACATCCAAATTTTCCGGCAGATGACATGCCCCGCCAAAACAGGGGAAATTTCCACCCTACCCATGATAACCCTCCCTATCCCAGGGGGACTCATAGGGCAAATCATAGGGGTAACAAACAACACAAAACAGCACGGGGAAAACGCCGCAAAGAAAGAACAGCCAAGATTAACCAGGCACATCCCCCCAGGGCATCTTCTCCTGACAATCTGGACCCCGACTTTAGCTCCATAGCTAGAATTATGTACAACATCATTAAAGTGGTACATCATCTAAAAAACGTCA
Source organism: Entelurus aequoreus (assembly GCF_033978785.1). Classification (NCBI taxonomy): domain Eukaryota; kingdom Metazoa; phylum Chordata; class Actinopteri; order Syngnathiformes; family Syngnathidae; genus Entelurus; species Entelurus aequoreus. Next base: position 39,733,745 of record NC_084756.1, on the reverse strand, counting down.
GCAAGGAACAACAACCACTTACCATCACTAGGATGGAACTTGCTTTGACGACGGGAATCAGACCAGCTGTTACCAACCCCGACACAGAAGACCGGATAAAGGGTAATGCAAAAAATTGGGCACATTCTACAATTATAATTCTTAGGGAACATTACCATAAAACACTGCAATCAGAAGCTGATAAACTGGGGGAATTTATTTCACACAATTGGGAAGCCCCATTCAAAGTGGCCTCGGCGTGGGCCAAGACACACCTAGGGCGCAGGCTGACGACTGAGACGCTCCAGCAGGCCCAGTCTCAGGTGGACTCGGTCTTGGTTGACACCCGGGCCGTTGAGGAGGTGTTGCCCCCAGCGCGGCGCCGACGTACCGAGCCTCGAGCGGACTCGGACTCGTTGGACAACCGCGTTGTCATGGAGGTGGTGCACCCCTCGCTGCCCCCGCCGGTCATTCTACCAACTGCCGCTGCACACGCCACGGTGTCCACCATGACCGACCCCATTACCAGGGAGTGGTCCCCTGAGGTGGAGCAGGATCGGGACCCGCGTGGACGGGTGACTCCGGTCCCTTTCCCGGTCTTGTCGCCTTCCTCTCCGGCTACCGAACCATCTGTGGCCCAGAGAGCAACGCGACCTCGCAAGCCGTGCAGCAGACCTGCCGACGACGCTATCGTCGAGGCACCTTTGGTCCGGCCGCATGGGCCGCGATCGCGGGTCGGTGCTGAGATCGGGGTCCTCCCGGTGGTCTCCGACACGCCGCCTCGCCCGGCTCCACCTGTTGAACACAGTGCGTTGATTTTGATACATGGGGATGAGAATGTGCGGGGGACTCCTGACCAGCCAGAGACGGACCAACACTTACCTGAGCAGTCGGGGTCGCCCACACGGGATCAGTCTTCCCCGGACACGCCTCCACCCTGGTACCTACTCTACCCTGAGCGGTCACAGGAACCCCTCCCGGACCCGCCCATCCCGGACGCGCCTCCTCCGGACACGCCTCCTCCGGACGCGCCTCTTCCGGACACGCCTCTTCCGGACACGCCTCTTCCGGACACGCCCCTCCCGGACACGCCCCTCTTGGACCTACCCGTCCCGGATCCACTCCTCCCGGGCGTGCCCCTCCCGGAGACGTCCGTCCCAGACAGGCCTGTCCTGGGTCTGAGAACCCCAAGTTGGGCCCAACTGTTTTCTGGAAGCCAGAAAAAAACAAAAACAGTCACTTCGACTTCACAGCCGACAGAAGACAATAGTACGGCGCAGGTTACCACGCCTACGAGTCCGAGCACTGCCAGAAAGCCCACTGTGCACATCAACTCGGATCGAAAAATGATGGATTGGCACCTGTCTGTCAGCAGGAAGGTCGTGGTGATCGGGGACTCTAACCTCAAGCACCTCCCAGCCTTTCGTCACCAGGACATCCAGATCGACAGCTACCCGGGGGCCAGATTTCTCCATGCAGAGGCCATCCTGAAAAAAACAGCAGTTAGTCCTGAGGTTGAGAAGGTGGTCTTAGCATTCGGTATCAATAATAGGGAACAAAAACCCAAGGTTACCACCTTCAAACAGCTCCGGAGGGCCCTTAAAGCGGCCAAAACGACCTTCCCTAATGCCGAAGTCTTCATCCCCCTCCTCAATTTCTCGGAATCCCTGCCCGAGGAACACAAGGACAACCTCCGGCTGATTAACAATTACATCCAAACCCGCCTCCAATTCTTCCCGGCACTCGCCGACGACGATTTTGAAACGGGGAGGGACAAGATCCATTGGACAAAGGACACAGCCAAGAACATGATGAGGCACTGGTATCACTGTTTAAACTTGACCTCCCCAAAAGCCCGACCTTTCGGGGGGGAAACATAAACACAAACAAAAACATCGTAAATTTATCAAAAAATTTCCTACTTACCTCATCGCAGCATTCCCTCCTCGACAAGGGCCTCAGTTTCGTCCCGTCCACCAGCCTCAGTCCAGAGTGGCACCATCAAGTAAAATTCGACCTGCAGGAATATCATAGAAGTGTCAAAACTGCGGTTTTCTATGAAAAGCAAGAGTCTCTTGGGCCGCGACCTTTCACCCCGAGGTCCGATTGGGAGCCCTCACCGGGACTGCTTCCTCCAGAGGTCCAAACGCTGGTCCTGGCGGACGAACACCCGTCGCTCCTATCGGGCTGCGCCCTCGCGGTCGCGCCCAACCTGACGCGGGACGAAACAGAGGCCCTGCATAGCCTGAAAAACAACAGGAACATAATTATTAAGCCGGCAGACAAGGGTAGCGCAGTGGTCATCATGGATAGGTCTCAATATGTCTGGGAGGGCACCAGACAATTGAGTGACACCACCTACTACCAACCATTGGCCACGCCCATTTACCCACAAACGATCCCTATGGTCGAAAACATAGTCAAAAATTTAATGAAAAAACGATTCATTAACCACAAACAAAAGACTTACCTCTTGGGCGAATCGGAGCCCCGCCCCCGTAGGTTCTACTTGCTCCCCAAGATCCACAAGGAACGACACAAGTGGAGCCGACCGTACGAGATACCCCCGGGCAGGCCCATTGTGTCCGACTGCGGCAGTGAAACCTACAGGACGGCGGCGTTTATAGATTACTTTTTGACCCCACTCTCCATTAAACACGAGAGTTATCTTAAGGACACATATGACTTTATTGACAAAATTAAAAATTTGATCATTCCCCAAGAGGCAGTCTTGTTTACCATTGATATTGATAGTTTGTACACGAATATTGACATTGACCAGGGCATCCAAGCCGTCAAAAACATTTTTTATAAATACCGAGATGTTAGCAGGCCCGAGAAGGAACTCCTCCAGCTTCTCGACATCAACCTCAGGAGGAACGACTTTGAGTTCAATGGCCGGTTCTTTCTACAGATCAAGGGCACGGCCATGGGCAAAAAGTTTGCTCCGGCCTATGCTAACATCTTCATGGCAGAATGGGAGACCTCTGCCCTTGCTGCCTGCGCAATCAGGCCCCTCCATTATTTCAGGTATTTGGATGATATCTGGGGGGTGTGGACTCATTCCATGGAGGAATTTGAGGGGTTCCGCCACACCCTGAATACCCACAACCCCAGTATCACCATTAAGTCCACCACCAGCCCCACGTCAGTGGACTTCCTGGACACTACCACCTTCAAGGGTCCGGATTTCACCTCCACTCACCATTTGGACATTAAGGTGTTTTTTAAAGAGACGGATACCCATGCCCTCCTCCACAAAACCAGCTTCCACCCCCGACACACCTACGCGGGATTGGTGAAGTCCCAGCTGCTGAGGTTCCACCGGATCTGCACCAGGCGGGAGGACTTTGTAACGGCCATGGGAGCCCTGTTCACGGCCCTGAGGAAGAGAGGGTATTCCAGATCCTTCCTCAGGAGACAGTTCAGGTGCTTCCTGGACCAGAAGAAGCCTCCCCCTGGTAAACACATGATCCCCCTCATTACAACCTTCTCGCCTGCGGCGGTACAGGTTTCCAGAAGGGTCAAGGGTAACTTTTGTACCTTTGTGGAGAAAAGCGGCAAACTGAAGGACTATTATCTGGTCTCGGCCTACCGCAAAAATCCCAGCCTGGGTGATCTGCTTGTCAGGGCTCGGATCAGTTCCACCGGAGATCCGCCCTCGGCCCGGAGCAGCGCTCCCTTGCGGAACATCCCTTGGCTGGTCAATCGCCACAGCGGTAAGGTCTTCCGGCCGCTGTGCAGAGGAGACGGGCAGGTCAAAAATTGCGTGTATGTTATCCTCTGCCAGCGTTGCCGTGCTATGTATGTTGGTGAAACGGGTAACACCATCGCCACCCGTTTCCACCAACATAAATATAACATTGTCCGGCAGAAGAACACCACCACCTACCTTGTCCAACACTTTATCCGGCACGGGTGGGCTTCTGTCCGGGCGTGTGTGGTCCAAGCCAACTCCAGATGGAGTGCCGCCCAACGGAGGCGGGCGGAAGGCCTCTGGATCCACAGACTGGGTACTAGACACCCGGGGGGGCTCAATGAGGCGTGAGTGCGAGCCCGCTGGGCCATAGACGGACCGTGCACACCCTTCTTATTCTTTTTTTTCGCTCTTTTCTATCGCCCCACCCCCACCCTTAGCCCTAACCCTAACCAACTCTCTTTCTCTATGCCTAACCCTAACCAACTCTTTTTCTTTATGCCTAACCCTAACCCTAACTCTAAACCTAACCCTAACCCTAACCCTAACCCTAACCCCAACCCCAACCCTAACCCGCCTGTGCCTCTGGTCCACTTACGGCTCGCGCTCTGCCTTGTGGGCCCACCTGGGCCATTTGTGTACACACAAACAACAAAAACAACATCATATTATTCCCACTTACCCTACTTACCTGCATTGTACAGCTACTTACCTGGGTATTCGGACATTCCGGCGCTGGGGGGGCCCCGGATGTCCCAGCACTCCTACGAGGACCTGCAAAAAAATACAAAAAACATCTTAAAAAATCACAAAAAACCTCAAAAATTCACAAAAACACATTAAAAAACCTGAAAAACTTCCTAAAAACATTGTTGGACCTGTTCGGACTCCATAAAGGAGCCATACTTACCTTGGTCCACGGCTTGGTTCACTGTGCAACTAATAGTGAATTTTTCTAACCTTTTTTTTATATGTAGTACAGTATATATCTGTATATGTGGACATAATTGTACATATATATATATATATATATATATATATATATATATATAAGAATTTTTTATTATATTTTATTATTGATTTTTATTTTAATTCACTATTGTAAGCAATTCTATAGGGGTTAATTGTGCTTGGGGCCACACATTCCTGCAGTCACGTGGTTTATCAGTGGAGATTTTTGGCTTTGCAAAAATAATTCCTTATTTTCTGCCAGCCATGACTCCACCCCACCTCTCGCAGCCAATGGCCTCACTTGCCATCGAACCACCGGAGGAGCAACAGCTCACGAAATTGCACGAACAAGCCGATTTTCAACTCATTCAGTTAGACAAGTCTTACGCCTGAAGAAGGTACAGAGAGTACCGAAACGTTGCGAAACAAGACTTGCATTTATCACAAATTTACACTATTTTACCTCCTTTTCTCCCATTTTCCCTCTTTCCCTTTAATTTGGTGCCGTGGCGAGCTGGTCTCCCACGAGGCGAAAAGTCCGTTGACAATTCGCTTACTTACGTTCAGTTTTACAACCCTAAGTTTCTTAGCTAGTTAGTTCAACCCCTTTCCTTGGGGATTTTTTATCGTTCTTCGCAGAACCGCCCTTAGTTGTTTGTTAATTTGTTTTTTTGTCGAGAGTGCTTCGCATTCTCGGCCATCTTGAGACATCCGGTCCGGGCGGAAGTGCGCCACACAGCGGGCGGAAGCTCGCCGGTTTTCTCTTGTTTCACTTTATATATATATATATTATTTCCCATACAATTTTAATTTCTATTTCACCCTACTTACCTTAGTCCCTAATATAATTTTAGCCTACCCACCTTATTCTAATCACCAAAATAACGCATTTTCCAAAAAATGACGGCGTGGGAGGACGAGGAATGGCACCAGGTCCGTCCGCGCGGACGGAAACAGTGCCAGCAGCGCGAGATGGTTCCGCGTTCCCGATCCCCGCATCATAACGACCGCCATTACGGCCAAAACACACAATTTTCCGGCCGTTTTCAGCACCTAACATATGCTGAAGTGACTCGAGGTTGGCCTCATGATCACGATCATTGTTGCGGCGGCCATGGCCGCCCCCAAGGGGACACGCGTCGCCGTGATCATGACGCGCGGCACCGTGATCATGACGCGCGTCACCGTGATCATGACGCGCGTCACCGTGAGCATGACGCGCGTCACCGTGATCGCGACGCGCATCACCGTGATCGCGACGCGCGTGACCGTAATCATGGCGCGCGTGACCGTGATCGTGGCGCGCGTGACCGGGACCATGACGCGCGTGACCGGGATCATGACGCTCGTGACCGGGATCATGACGCGCGTGGCCGGGATCTTGACGCGCGTCGCCGAGATCATGACGCGCGTCACCGGGATCATAACGCGCGTGAGATACGAGACAGCGCCCCACAGTGGCGAAACAACGACACTGCACGCCAAAATAATAACACATTTTTCAGAGGCTTCCAACCGCAACATCCAAATTTTCCGGCAGATGACATGCCCCGCCAAAACAGGGGAAATTTCCACCCTACCCATGATAACCCTCCCTATCCCAGGGGGACTCATAGGGCAAATCATAGGGGTAACAAACAACACAAAACAGCACGGGGAAAACGCCGCAAAGAAAGAACAGCCAAGATTAACCAGGCACATCCCCCCAGGGCATCTTCTCCTGACAATCTGGACCCCGACTTTAGCTCCATAGCTAGAATTATGTACAACGACTTCCGGTTAAGATGTGAAGGAGGGAAGACGCGTCCGAGCGACTCTCCGTGAATTTGACACTCAAATTGTATAAAAACCACATATTGTGAGGAAATTCGAGTTGAAAGGAGAACATAAGTGATTATAGGCACACTATGGCTTCGCGGGGCGGCAAAACTCCACAGCAGGGGATAAAGGCGCACTTTACTCGGCATAGTAAAACTACCACTACAAACAGTGGGACTAGCTTAGCCTCTCCAGCTAGTAGCTCTGTAGCTGCTAAAGAGGCTAATGCTGGTAGCATGACCGCAGCCAGCCTACCCCCAGAAATGGAGAGCCTACACCGACTCATGACCGCATCAATGGAGAATATAATAGCTCCGCTGAAGAGGACCATGGATGAAGTGAAGATAATTGTGGAGGATCAAGGCAAAAGGATCGTCGACTTGGAAGAAAACGCAACGCAGCTAACTGAACGAGTCACCGCTCTTGAGGCTATATGTGAGCAGCTCTTGACCCAGAACGAGTCACTGAACGAACGCATGGAAGACGCCTCTAACAGGTCTAGACGCTGCAACTTGCGCGTCACGAACGTACTACCGAGTCCTGGGGAAAGGAACGACTGTGTTCAATTCATGCAAAACTTTTTTGCCACGGTACTTGGGGACGTGTTCACCGAGCCACCCATACTAGACAGAGCGCACAGGATCGGTAAGGAAAATCCGGGGCCCAACCCGAGGCCTAGAGTGATGATGGTCCGCTTCCATTACTTTCAGGACAAGATGCGTGCACTACGGGCAGACAGGAGCCTGCTACAATGGAAGGGACAGAAAATTATGCTCTATCCAGATTATGCGCCAGCTACTGTGAAACTTCGTGCCACATTCACCAAGGTAAAAGCTCAAATGTGGAAGAAGAATGTCCGATTCCGCCTCGTCTTTCCAGCTGTTTTAAAGGTGGAATTTAAAAACAAAACGCATGCATTCAAGACCGCTGATGAAGCACAAAGATTCTATGACCGGCGTATAGCCAGACTCCCGGACATGGAGAGAAACACAACTACCAAACCAGCGAGAAGAGGGCGCGCCACCACCCAGGAGAGAGGCGACACCGGCCGGGAGAGAGAGGAGGAGAACGGCGCTGGACTAGGCAACGAAGAGGATGGAACGCACGGGAAGAACGGTCCGGGAGGAGAGGACGAGGCGATGGGAGGCATCAGCGTGGAAGGAGAATATAACGACGAGGTGAACGACGGCGAAGAAGAAGACGGCGGCAGCGGCAGCGAGTCCGGAGACAACATGGGGGCTCTGGACGAGAATGACGGTACTGAGTAGCATTGATCCGAGAAATGGGGTAAGAACACCACTACAACTGACACTTAGGTAAATAGACACATCCACGGTTGCCTGCCAAGGAAATGGACACATTGAAGGGAATAGACTGATGGGAAACGGACAGAGATTTACTTTCTTTTGGACTTTTGCAAGAACTTGGGACTCACGGGGGGGAGGGGGATGGTCAGGGGAAATAAGGGAAACGCTGGTATGGTTTATTGGTTTAGTCTATGTTTGAACTCTCATTCTATAAGATATTAGATCTGGAATCAGATAGAATACAAACCTTTTTTTTTGTTTTGTTCTGTTTGTGTGTGTGTGTGTGTATGTGGGTGTGTGTGTGTGTGGGTGTGTGCGTGTGTGTGTATCCATTCATACATATGTGTGTGGGTGCGTGCGTGAGTATCCACATCAGGACATGGATCGTGTGTGGGTGCTTTTGTGGGAATGTGGGCAAGTTCGCATGTTTTTGTATGCATATGTATGTGTGAATGGGATTTTACGTGGGTATCTGATAAACATTTAGAAGCACTACATGTTTGTAATGATCCTTTATGTATTTTACTGTAAACCTTTTTTATTTATATTTTCCACGGAGGGAGAGAGGAAAGATGACGGTATAAGGGAGAATGTATAATATTTAAGGGACTAAATTGGTTGAACATTGGATATCATACAGGAGACAAAACATTATGGAACCTGATCTGTACAGGGTTCAACTGGAATATCTTTTCATACTCTTGTGTACTAAAAGAGGGATTTGGAAGGCATTTCCCCTTCGTCTCAGCTCGATTGTTGTCTCTGCTTTCACCACCTATTTCCCTCTCTCCCTCTATATTTTTCTATTTGTTTATATTTTTTATTATTTTCTATTTTATTACTCAGTTGTACTGCATATATGTTGAGGATGAGACCGATCTATATATACATCAATATTATGGATAAGTTGTTGACTTTGTTTTACACTGGACATGCTAGCGTAGAGGGGCTCCCCTGTCCTCGTTCCCGGTGGGCTTGTCTCCGGGGCGCTGTGGTGGGTGCTGCCGTAGCTGGGTCGACAGCCGGTTTAGTGTTGTGGTGCTGCGGTGGCGCCCGTTGGGGCGCTCGGGAGACAGGTCTATACGTACCCTGGTGCAATGGAAGTAGTTTGATATGCGAAATGAATACTACCACATTCCTTTTTTCAAGTGAATATATGCGTGGTTGTGGGTGAGTGCGTATATGTATTTACATGTATGTGCACATATAGGTCCGCATATATATTACCGGTTTTTTTCTGTTTTGTTTTTTTGTCTCTCATGTTCAAAAAAGAACACTGGTTACTAGGTAGTATAACTAGGAATATGCTCTCTGTCCTGATATAGATATAATCCCAGAGATTTAACTTTGATATAGAATCATGAACCGTGGATATTGATACTTTTTGTTTTCTTATTGGAACATTGACTTTTCTCCTATATACCCTCTTAGGGGTTTTTGTTTATCTTTTCTTTTATTCTAACTCACAATGTTATGGTTGAGGGACCTGTGTAGAGGAGAGTCGCTCGCTGTGCGATAGAGATAGGAAATGGTTAAAGCTAGCCAGGTTGAGGATTGGAGAGGATCACGCGAGCGAGCCTCTGTACCTTGGGGGTCATCTTTTGTTTCTTGTTTTATTTTTATTTTTATTTTCTTCATTATTCAAAAAAATTTAACTGAAACATGCAACAGACGTGATACAGGGAAGACAGAAAAAGTACGAAAGGAAAACCTTTATGCAAAGTAATGAAGTAAGGGTGGTGTCATTGAATGTTAATGGGTTAAACAATCCGATTAAGAGAAGCAAAGTCTTGGCTAAATTCAAAAAGGAAAAGATGCAGGTAATATATTTACAGGAAACGCACTTATCTAAACAGGAACATGAAAAATTCAGGAAACTCGGGTACAACAATACATTTTACAGTACATTCTTAAAACAGAGTAATAGGAGGGGTGTCGCCATATTAATATCGAACTCAGTTAAATTTGAATTAATCAAGGAAATATGTGATAAAGAGGGGAGATATATAATAGTGAAAGGGAAATTGGAAAACCAAACAGTAACGTTAATTAATGTCTATGTCCCCCCAGATAGCGGTAAATCCACGTATGAGAAAATATTTGATGTTATTAACAAAGAAGCAGAGGGGGTTTGGCTGTGTGGAGGTGACATTAATCTGACTTTGAATTATAACTTAGACACGACAAGCACGATTAGAAGTAAGGAACACATTAGCAAATATGTGAACATAATGATGAAGGAATTGGGAATAATAGACATATGGAGAGAACTACACCCGTTGGAGAAGGACTATACTCATTACTCAGCACCACATCAAATGTACAGTAGAATAGATATGTATCTGATGAACAAAGAAGAAATACACAGAGTGAAGGAGTGCAACATAGGAGTAACGGATCTCTCAGACCATAGTGCCATATACTTGACAATTCATCTAAATAGTAGGAAGAAAAACACGTTATGGAGATTGAATGTGGGCATCCTGAATAGTGAAAGTGTGATAGAATCAACAAAAAAAGATATAACCTCATATTTAGAAGAGAATGATAACGGGGAGGTGGAGCCGACAATTTTATGGGATGCTCTGAAGGCGGTCTTAAGGGGGAAGTTGATAGCTCAAACATCTTTTATGAAAAAGGCAAGATTAGAATTATATCAAAAACGAATCGGAAAATTGAAAGATTTGGAACAACAACATAAAACAGTGGGAACCTCTGAGATAATGGATCAGATTAAAGACATGAGAAAAAAAGTAAACGAAATGCTTATGGATGAGGTCGAAAAAAAGACCAGGTTTGTGAAACAAACATACTACGAGGGAGGCTCTAAAGCAACAAAGATGTTAGCTAGGAGACTGAAAAAACAACAAACATTAAATAATATTCACAAAATAAGGGACCCCAAGACCAACAACCTATTATACGATCCAGAAGCGATTGAAAACGTATTTGAAAATTATTATCGAACACTATATACACAACCAGTTGCGGCAAGAGAGGAGGAAATGGAACTTCTCTTAAATTCATTGGACCTGCCTTCATTGGGAGTTAGCCAAAACAAGATGCTAAACGCTAATATAACAATTGGGGAAATTGAAGAAGCAATACAAAGGACCAAAAATAACAAATCCCCGGGGACAGATGGCTTTAGTGCCGAATTTTACAAGACATTTAAAGAAGAGTTGATTCCCTTATTACAGACCTCCTTTAATTACACCCTTAAAAAAGGAAAAATTCCCCCCTCATGGAAAGAAGCGATTATATCAGTAATACATAAAGAAGGTAAAGATAAAGAAGACTGTAACAATTATAGACCTATTTCGCTACTGAATGTGGACTACAAGTTGTATACATCTATTATTTCAAAAAGGTTTGAAAACTTTATGTCGGATCTAATAGAGGACTGCCAAACTGGATTTATTAGGGAAAGACAAACTCAGGATAACATAAGGAGAGCCTTACATTTAGTTGATGAAATACAGAAGACAAAAACAAGTGCTATGCTCGTGAGTGTTGATGCTCACAAAGCATTCGACAGTGTAAATTGGTTATACCTGTATAAAGTAATGGAAAGACTAGGCTTTAACAAAAAATCAGTACAGATAATAAAGTCACTATACCAAGAACCATCAGCTAGAGTCAAAATAAATGGAAGTCTTTCGAAAAGCTTCAAATTGGAGAGGTCTACCAGGCAGGGTTGCTGTTTATCCCCGACGTTATTCGCATTATTTATAGAACCATTAGCCCAACTGATTAGAGAAAACAAGGAAATTAAAGGTATACAGATTAGACATAATGAACACAAGGTGGGGCTTTTTGCAGACGATGTACTGATCTATCTCCGAGATCCAGAAGAAACATTCCCTAGATTAATGAGAACCCTCGAAGATTATGGACGATATTCGGGGTATAAGTTAAATGTCACAAAAACACAAATATTATTGTTAAACTATAACCCCTCATTAGAAATTAGAGAGACGTATAAACTAAATTGGGACCTGGAAATGGTCAAATATTTGGGAGTTAATATAACAAAGGAAAGAGATAAACTATATGAAGCCAACTATGGGTCGATAAATCTGAGGCTTAAAATGGATCTGGAGAGATGGTCAGTGCTGTGTCTGGACTTAAGCTCAAGAATAGAAATAATCAAGATGAATGTGTTGCCGAGACTCTTGTACTTGTTTCAATCCCTACCAGTAGCAGTACCACAAATACAATTTGATGAGTGGGATAAAAATATATCGAGATTCATATGGGGGGGTAAAAGACCCAGAATTAGGTTCGAAACTCTCCAGCTGCCCAAGGTAAAAGGGGGAATGGCATTGCCAAATCTGAAAGAATATTTCCATGCAGCCCAACTTCGGTATCTAGTATGCTGGTGTAGACCAGAATACGAAGCGAAATGGAAGGGAATTGAATTAGACCAGGGGAGAGATCTTATCCAAAACTTGTTGGCAAATAAAACAATAGAAAAGAGAGTAGAGGCAGAACTGAGTCCGATTACTAAATTTACAATTGGAATTTGGAATAATATCTCAAAAAAATACAAATTAGAGGATGAAAGAAAGATACTAGGATGGTTGACACGTGATCCCAATTTCAAGCCTGGGTTCGAAGATCATGGGTTTAAACAGTGGGAACGAAAAGGCTTGACGGCAATGTGCACACTGTTGGAAGATGGGCAGATGAGGAGTTTCGAAGACCTACGGGCGACATATGATCTAGACAAACATGAGTTCTTCCGGTATTTACAGATAAGGGACTACTATATTAAAAAAATTAAAAGGGCATCAATGAACCCGCTAATTAGAATAATGGTACAAGCTTATAATAATAAAAAATGTAGAGTGATCTCAGCTGTTTACCAGGGATTGATGACAAGCAAGGGGACTTCAACCATGTACATTAAAGAGAAATGGGAAAGAGGATTTGGGGAGCAGATCACTGAAAAGGACTGGTATAATATTTGTAAAACGCAGTGCACGGCCACGAGTTCTAGGGTATGGAGGGAGTTTTGCTGGAAAAACATGACTAGATACTTTATAACTCCAAAAATAAGCGGAAGAGTCGCAGCAAAGAAACAACCATGTTGGAGGCTATGTGGAAATATGGACGCTGACCACGAACATGTGTTCTGGAACTGTCCCAATATTGAAAAATATTGGTATGACGTGTGGTCAGTGATAAAAGAAGTACTACAATATGACATTCCAAAAACAAGTATGATACTATACTTGGGAAACTTGACGCAGGAATATATGCAATTCGATGATTTCTATTTAGTCAAGGTTTTGTTAGCAGCCAGCAAAAAGGCAATTACAAGACTGTGGCGTAGTAGCAGCTCACCGACCTGTGAACAGTGGCTGTGCATTGTGGAAGAACTATATGTAATGGAAAGATTTACACATAGACTCAGAATACAGGAGGAACTATTTCTTGAGAAATGGACAAAATGGACGGAATACAAAACTCAGGAAAATGACACCACAAATGTTTGATATGGAATATAAATTGACTATGTATATATTGTAAGATGTTGACCCTGTTGATATATGTATGCATGTGACAGAATAAAAATTTAAGTTTAAAAAAAAAAGAAGCAAGTCGTTTTTTTGGCATTTTTACGACAGGGTCCCCCCTTACGACATTTTAGCAAAGAATGTTTTTCTTAAAAAATGCATTTTCTTACATTTTCTTACATTTACGGGTTTAGTCGGGACTCCTGATGACGTTTTGAGACATCTCCTACAACTACAGCACCAGAATTGTACTGCTGAAGCAAGTCGGTTTTTTGGCATTTTTACGACAGGGTCCCCCCCTACGACATTTTAGCAAAAAATGTTTTTCGTAAAAAATGCATTTTCTTACATTTTCTTACATTTACGGGTTTAGTCGGGACTCCTGATGACGTTTTGAGACATCTCCTACAACTACAGCACCAGAATTGTGCTGCTGAAGCAAGTCTGTTTTTTGAATTTTTTTTTGTAAAAAAAAAAGTTTTCCCAAAAAAAGCATTTTATGCCATTTTTAGGTTTTGTAGGGACTCCTGATGACTTTTTGAGACATCTCCTACAACTACAGCACCAGAATTGTACTGCTGAAGCAAGTCGGTTTTTTGGCATTTTTACGACAGGGTCCCCCCTTACGACATTTTAGCAAAAAATGTTTTTCTTAAAAAATGCATTTTCTTACATTTTCTTACATTTACGGGTTTAGTCGGGACTCCTGATGACGTTTTGAGACATCTCCTACAACTACAGCACCAGAATTGTGCTGCTGAAGCAAGTCTGTTTTTTGAATTTTTTTTTGTAAAAAAAAAAGTTTTCCCAAAAAAAGCATTTTATGCCATTTTTAGGTTTTGTAGGGACTCCTGATGACTTTTTGAGACATCTCCTACAACTACAGCACCAGAATTGTACTGCTGAAGCAAGTCGGTTTTTTGGCATTTTTACGACAGGGTCCCCCCTTACGACATTTTAGCAAAAAATGTTTTTCTTAAAAAATGCATTTTCTTACATTTTCTTACATTTACGGGTTTAGTCGGGACCCCTGATGACGTTTTGAGACATCTCCTACAACTACAGCACCAGAATTGTGCTGCTGAAGCAAGTCCGTTTTTTGGAATTTTTTTTTGTAAAAAAAAAGTTTTCCCAAAAAAAGCATTTTATGCCATTTTTAGGTTTTGTAGGGACTCCTGATGACGTTTTGAGACATCTCCTACAACTACAGCACCAGAATTGTACTGCTGAAGCAAGTCCGTTTTTTGGCATTTTTACGACAGGGTCCCCCCTTACGACATTTTAGCAAAAAATGTTTTTCTTAAAAAATGCATTTTCTTACATTTTCTTACATTTAAGGGTTTAGTCGGGACTCCTGATGACGTTTTGAGACATCTCCTACAACTACAGCACCAGAATTGTGCTGCTGAAGCAAGTCAGTTTTTTGGAATTTTTACGACAGGGTCCCCCCTTACGACATTTTAGCAAAAAATGTTTTTCTTAAAAAATGCATTTTCTTACATTTTCTTACATTTACGGGTTTAGTCGGGACTCCTGATGACGCTTTGAGACATCTCCTACAACTACAGCACCAGAATTGTGCTGCTGAAGTAAGTCTGTTTTTTGAATTTTTTTTTGTAAAAAAAAAAGTTTTCCCAAAAAAAGCATTTTATGCCATTTTTAGGTTTTGTAGGGACTCCTGATGACTTTTTGAGACATCTCCTACAACTACAGCACCAGAATTGTACTACTGAAGCAAGTCGTTTTTTTGGCATTTTTACGACAGGGTCCCCCCTTACGACATTTTAGCAAAGAATGTTTTTCTTAAAAAATGCATTTTCTTACATTTACGGGTTTAGTCGGGACTCCTGATGACGTTTTGAGACATCTCCTACAACTACAGCACCAGAATTGTGCTGCTGAAGCAAGTCCGTTTTTTGGAAAAATTTTTTGTAAAAAAAAAGTTTTCCCAAAAAAAGCATTTCATGCCATTTTTAGGTTTTATAGGGACTCCTGATGACGTTTTGAGACATCTCCTACAACTACAGCACCAGAATTGTACTGCTGAAGCAAGTCCGTTTTTTGGCATTTTTACGACAGGGTCCCCCCTTACGACATTTTAGCAAAAAATGTTTTTCGTAAAAAATGCATTTTCTTACATTTTCTTACATTTACGGGTTTAGTCGGGACTCCTGATGACGCTTTGAGACATCTCCTACAACTACAGCACCAGAATTGTGCTGCTGAAGCAAGTCTGTTTTTTGAATTTTTTTTTGTAAAAAAAAAAGTTTTCCCAAAAAAAGCATTTTATGCCATTTTTAGGTTTTGTAGGGACTCCTGATGACTTTTTGAGACATCTCCTACAACTACAGCACCAGAATTGTACTGCTGAAGCAAGTCGGTTTTTTGGCATTTTTACGACAGGGTCCCCCCTTACGACATTTTAGCAAAAAATGTTTTTCTTAAAAAATGCATTTTCTTACATTTTCTTACATTTACGGGTTTAGTCGGGACTCCTGATGACGTTTTGAGACATCTCCTACAACTACAGCACCAGAATTGTGCTGCTGAAGCAAGTCCGTTTTTTGGAATTTTTTTTTGTAAAAAAAAAGTTTTCCCAAAAAAAGCATTTTATGCCATTTTTAGGTTTTGTAGGGACTCCTGATGACGTTTTGAGACATCTCCTACAACTACAGCACCAGAATTGTACTGCTGAAGCAAGTCGGTTTTTTGGCATTTTTACGACAGGGTCCCTCCCCCCTTACGACATTTTAGCAAAAAATGTTTTTCTTAAAAAATGCATTTTCTTACATTTTCTTACATTTACGGGTTTAGTCGGGACTCCTGATGACGTTTTGAGACATCTCCTACAACTACAGCACCAGAATTGTGCTGCTGAAGCAAGTCCGTTTTTTGGAATTTTTTTTTGTAAAAAAAAAGTTTTCCCAAAAAAAGCATTTTATGCCATTTTTAGGTTTTGTAGGGACTCCTGATGACGTTTTGAGACATCTCCTACAACTACAGCACCAGAATTGTACTGCTGAAGCAAGTCCGTTTTTTGGCATTTTTACGACAGGGTCCCCCCTTACGACATTTTAGCAAAAAATGTTTTTCTTAAAAAATGCATTTTCTTACATTTTCTTACATTTAAGGGTTTAGTCGGGACTCCTGATGACGTTTTGAGACATCTCCTACAACTACAGCACCAGAATTGTGCTGCTGAAGCAAGTCAGTTTTTTGGAATTTTTACGACAGGGTCCCCCCTTACGACATTTTAGCAAAAAATGTTTTTCTTAAAAAATGCATTTTCTTACATTTTCTTACATTTACGGGTTTAGTCGGGACTCCTGATGACGCTTTGAGACATCTCCTACAACTACAGCACCAGAATTGTGCTGCTGAAGCAAGTCTGTTTTTTGAATTTTTTTTTGTAAAAAAAAAAGTTTTCCCAAAAAAAGCATTTTATGCCATTTTTAGGTTTTGTAGGGACTCCTGATGACTTTTTGAGACATCTCCTACAACTACAGCACCAGAATTGTACTACTGAAGCAAGTCGTTTTTTTGGCATTTTTACGACAGGGTCCCCCCTTACGACATTTTAGCAAAGAATGTTTTTCTTAAAAAATGCATTTTCTTACATTTTCTTACATTTACGGGTTTGGTCGGGACTCCTGATGACGTTTTGAGACATCTCCTACAACTACAGCACCAGAATTGTGCTGCTGAAGCAAGTCCGTTTTTTGGAATTTTTTTTTGTAAAAAAAAAGTTTTCCCAAAAAAAGCATTTCATGCCATTTTTAGGTTTTGTAGGGACTCCTGATGACGTTTTGAGACATCTCCTACAACTACAGCACCAGAATTGTACTGCTGAAGCAAGTCGGTTTTTTGGCATTTTTACGACAGGGTCCCCCCTTACGACATTTTAGCAAAAAATGTTTTTCGTAAAAAATGCATTTTCTTACATTTTCTTACATTTACGGGTTTAGTCGGGATTCCTGATGACGTTTTGAGACATCTCCTACAACTACAGCACCAGAATTGTGCTGCTGAAGCAAGTCTGTTTTTTGAATTTTTTTTTGTAAAAAAAAAAGTTTTCCCAAAAAAAGCATTTTATGCCATTTTTAGGTTTTGTAGGGACTCCTGATGACTTTTTGAGACATCTCCTACAACTACAGCACCAGAATTGTACTGCTGAAGCAAGTCAGTTTTTTGGCATTTTTACGACAGGGTCCCCCCTTACGACATTTTAGCAAAAAATGTTTTTCTTAAAAAATGCATTTTCTTACATTTTCTTACATTTACGGGTTTAGTCGGGACTCCTGATGACGTTTTGAGACATCTCCTACAACTACAGCACCAGAATTGTGCTGCTGAAGCAAGTCCGTTTTTTGGAATTTTTTTTTGTAAAAAAAAAGTTTTCCCAAAAAAAGCATTTTATGCCATTTTTAGGTTTTGTAGGGACTCCTGATGACGCTTTGAGACATCTCCTACAACTACAGCACCAGAATTGTGCTGCTGAAGCAAGTCCGTTTTTTGGAATTTTTTTTTGTAAAAAAAAAGTTTTCCCAAAAAAAGCATTTTATGCCATTTTTAGGTTTTGTAGGGACTCCTGATGACGTTTTGAGACATCTCCTACAACTACAGCACCAGAATTGTACTGCTGAAGCAAGTCCGTTTTTTGGCATTTTTACGACAGGGTCCCCCCTTACGACATTTTAGCAAAAAATGTTTTTCTTAAAAAATGCATTTTCTTACATTTTCTTACATTTACGGGTTTAGTCGGGACTCCTGATGACGTTTTGAGACATCTCCTACAACTACAGCATCAGAATTGTGCTGCTGAAGCAAGTCTGTTTTTTGAAATTTTTTTTTGTAAAAAAAAAGTTTTCCCAAAAAAAGCATTTTATGCCATTTTTAGGTTTTGTAGGGACTCCTGATGATGTTTTGAGACATCTCCTACAACTACAGCACCAGAATTGTACTGCTGAAGCAAGTCGGTTTTTTGGCATTTTTACGACAGGGTCCCCCCTTACGACATTTTAGCAAAAAATGTTTTTCGTAAAAAATGCATTTTCTGACATTTTCTTACATTTACGGGTTTAGTCGGGACTCCTGATGACGTTTTGAGACATCTCCTACAACTACAGCACCAGAATTGTGCTGCTGAAGCAAGTCTGTTTTTTGAAAAAATTTTTGTGAAAAAAAAGTTTTCCCAAAAAAAGCATTTTATGCCATTTTTAGGTTTTGTAGGGACTCCTGATTACGTTTTGAGACATCTCCTACAACTACAGCACCAGAATTGTGCTGCTGAAGCAAGTCAGTTTTTTGGAATTTTTACGACAGGGTCCCCCCTTACGACATTTTAGCAAAAAATGTTTTTCTTAAAAAATGCATTTTCTTACATTTTCTTACATTTACGGGTTTAGTCGGGACTCCTGATGACGTTTTGAGACATCTCCTACAACTACAGCATCAGAATTGTGCTGCTGAAGCAAGTCTGTTTTTTGAATTTTTTTTTTGTAAAAAAAAAGTTTTCCCAAAAAAAGCATTTTATGCCATTTTTAGGTTTTGTAGGGACTCCTGATGATGTTTTGAGACATCTCCTACAACTACAGCACCAGAATTGTACTGCTGAAGCAAGTCGGTTTTTTGGCATTTTTACGACAGGGTCCCCCCTTACGACATTTTAGCAAAAAATGTTTTTCGTAAAAAATGCATTTTCTGACATTTTCTTACATTTACGGGTTTAGTCGGGACTCCTGATGACGTTTTGAGACATCTCCTACAACTACAGCACCAAAATTGTGCTGCTGAAGCAAGTCTGTTTTTTGAATTTTTTTTTGTGAAAAAAAAGTTTTCCCAAAAAAAGCATTTTATGCCATTTTTAGGTTTTGTAGGGACTCCTGATTACGTTTTGAGACATCTCCTACAACTACAGCACCAGAATTGTGCTGCTGAAGCAAGTCAGTTTTTTGGAATTTTTACGACAGGGTCCCCCCTTACGACATTTTAGCAAAAAATGTTTTTCTTAAAAAATGCATTTTCTTACATTTTCTTACATTTACGGGTTTAGTCGGGACTCCTGATGACGTTTTGAGACATCTCCTACAACTACAGCACCAGAATTGTGCTGCTGAAGCAAGTCCGTTTTTTGGAATTTTTTTTTGTAAAAAAAAAGTTTTCCCAAAAAAAGCATTTTATGCCATTTTTACGTTTTGTAGGGACTCCTGATGACGTTTTGAGACATCTCCTACAACTACAGCACCAGAATTGTACTGCTGAAGCAAGTCCGTTTTTTGGCATTTTTACGACAGGGTCCCCCCTTACGACATTTTAGCAAAAAATGTTTTTCTTAAAAAATGCATTTTCTTACGTTTTCTTACATTTACGGGTTTAGTCGGGACTCCTGATGACGTTTTGAGACATCTCCTACAACTACAGCACCAGAATTGTGCTGCTGAAGCAAGTCTGTTTTTTGAATTTTTTTTTGTAAAAAAAAAAGTTTTCCCAAAAAAAGCATTTTATGCCATTTTTAGGTTTTGTAGGGACTCCTGATGACTTTTTGAGACATCTCCTACAACTACAGCACCAGAATTGTACTGCTGAAGCAAGTCGGTTTTTTGGCATTTTTACGACAGGGTCCCCCCTTACGACATTTTAGCAAAAAATGTTTTTCTTAAAAAATGCATTTTCTTACATTTTCTTACATTTACGGGTTTAGTCGGGACTCCTGATGACGTTTTGAGACATCTCCTACAACTACAGCACCAGAATTGTGCTGCTGAAGCAAGTCCGTTTTTTGGAATTTTTTTTTGTAAAAAAAAAGTTTTCCCAAAAAAAGCATTTTATGCCATTTTTAGGTTTTGTAGGGACTCCTGATGACGTTTTGAGACATCTCCTACAACTACAGCACCAGAATTGTACTGCTGAAGCAAGTCCGTTTTTTGGCATTTTTACGACAGGGTCCCCCCTTACGACATTTTAGCAAAAAATGTTTTTCGTAAAAAATGCATTTTCTGACATTTTCTTACATTTACGGGTTTAGTCGGGACTCCTGATGACGATTTGAGACATCTCCTACAACTACAGCACCAGAATTGTGCTGCTGAAGCAAGTCTGTTTTTTGAAATTTTTTTTGTGAAAAAAAAGTTTTCCCAAAAAAAGCATTTTATGCCATTTTTAGGTTTTGTAGGGACTCCTGATGACGTTTTGAGACATATCCTACAACTACAGCACCAGAATTGTACTGCTGAAGCAAGTCGGTTTTTTGGCATTTTTACGACAGGGTCCCCCCTTACGACATTTTAGCAAAAAATGTTTTTCTTAAAAAATGCATTTTCTTACATTTTCTTACATTTACGGGTTTAGTCGGGACTCCTGATGACGTTTTGAGACATCTCCTACAACTACAGCACCAGAATTGTGCTGCTGAAGCAAGTCCGTTTTTGGAATTTTTTTTTGTAAAAAAAAAAGTTTTCCCAAAAAAAGCATTTTATGCCATTTTTAGGTTTTATAGGGACTCCTGATGACGTTTTGAGACATCTCCTACAACTACAGCACCAGAATTGTACTACTGAAGCAAGTCGGTTTTTTGGCATTTTTACGACAGGGTCCCCCCTTACGACATTTTAGCAAAGAATGTTTTTCTTAAAAAATGCATTTTCTTACATTTTCTTACATTCACGGGTTTAGTCGGGACTCCTGATGACGTTTTGAGACATCTCCTACAACTACAGCACCAGAATTGTGCTGCTGAAGCAAGTCCGTTTTTTGGAATTTTTTTTTGTAAAAAAAAAGTTTTCCCAAAAAAAGCATTTTATGCCATTTTTAGGTTTTGTAGGGACTCCTGATGACGTTTTGAGACATCTCCTACAACTACAGCACCAGAATTGTACTGCTGAAGCAAGTCGTTTTTTTGGCATTTTTACGACAGGGTCCCCCCTTACGACATTTTAGCAAAAAATGTTTTTCGTAAAAAATGCATTTTCTTACATTTTCTTACATTTACGGGTTTAGTCGGGACTCCTGATGACGTTTTGAGACATCTCCTACAACTACAGCACCAGAATTGTGCTGCTGAAGCAAGTCTGTTTTTTGAATTTTTTTTTGTAAAAAAAAAAGTTTTCCCAAAAAAAGCATTTTATGCCATTTTTAGGTTTTGTAGGGACTCCTGATGACTTTTTGAGACATCTCCTACAACTACAGCACCAGAATTGTACTGCTGAAGCAAGTCGGTTTTTTGGCATTTTTACGACAGGGTCCCCCCTTACGACATTTTAGCAAAAAATGTTTTTCTTAAAAAATGCATTTTCTTACATTTTCTTACATTTACGGGTTTAGTCGGGACTCCTGATGACGTTTTGAGACATCTCCTACAACTACAGCACCAGAATTGTGCTGCTGAAGCAAGTCCGTTTTTTGGAATTTTTTTTTGTAAAAAAAAAGTTTTCCCAAAAAAAGCATTTTATGCCATTTTTAGGTTTTGTAGGGACTCCTGATGACGTTTTGAGACATCTCCTACAACTACAGCACCAGAATTGTACTGCTGAAGCAAGTCGGTTTTTTGGCATTTTTACGACAGGGTCCCCCCTTACGACATTTTAGCAAAAAATGTTTTTCTTAAAAAATGCATTTTCTTACATTTTCTTACATTTACGGGTTTAGTCGGGACTCCTGATGACGTTTTGAGACATCTCCTACAACTACAGCACCAGAATTGTGCTGCTGAAGCAAGTCCGTTTTTTGGAATTTTTTTTTGTAAAAAAAAAGTTTTCCCAAAAAAAGCATTTTATGCCATTTTTAGGTTTTGTAGGGACTCCTGATGACGTTTTGAGACATCTCCTACAACTACAGCACCAGAATTGTACTGCTGAAGCAAGTCCGTTTTTTGGCATTTTTACGACAGGGTCCCCCCTTACGACATTTTAGCAAAAAATGTTTTTCTTAAAAAATGCATTTTCTTACATTTTCTTACATTTAAGGGTTTAGTCGGGACTCCTGATGACGTTTTGAGACATCTCCTACAACTACAGCACCAGAATTGTGCTGCTGAAGCAAGTCTGTTTTTTGAATTTTTTTTTGTAAAAAAAAAAGTTTTCCCAAAAAAAGCATTTTATGCCATTTTTAGGTTTTGTAGGGACTCCTGATTACTTTTTGAGACATCTCCTACAACTACAGCACCAGAATTGTGCTGCTGAAGCAAGTCAGTTTTTTGGAATTTTTACGACAGGGTCCCCCCTTACGACATTTTAGCAAAAAATGTTTTTCTTAAAAAATGCATTTTCTTACATTTTCTTACATTTACGGGTTTAGTCGGGACTCCTGATGACGTTTTGAGACATCTCCTACAACTACAGCATCAGAATTGTGCTGCTGAAGCAAGTCTGTTTTTTGAATTTTTTTTTTGTAAAAAAAAAGTTTTCCCAAAAAAAGCATTTTATGCCATTTTTAGGTTTTGTAGGGACTCCTGATGACGTTTTGAGACATCTCCTACAACTACAGCACCAGAATTGTACTGCTGAAGCAAGTCAGTTTTTTGGCATTTTACGACATTTTAGCAAAAAATGTTTTTCGTAAAAAATGCATTTTCTGTCATTTTCTTACATTTACGGGTTTAGTCGGGACTCCTGATGACGTTTTGAGACATCTCCTACAACTACAGCACCAAAATTGTGCTGCTGAAGCAAGTCTGTTTTTTGAATTTTTTTTTGTGAAAAAAAAGTTTTCCCAAAAAAAGCATTTTATGCCATTTTTAGGTTTTGTAGGGACTCCTGATTACGTTTTGAGACATCTCCTACAACTACAGCACCAGAATTGTGCTGCTGAAGCAAGTCAGTTTTTTGGAATTTTTACGACAGGGTCCCCCCTTACGACATTTTAGCAAAAAATGTTTTTCTTAAAAAATGCATTTTCTTACATTTTCTTACATTTACGGGTTTAGTCGGGACTCCTGATGACGTTTTGAGACATCTCCTACAACTACAGCACCAGAATTGTGCTGCTGAAGCAAGTCAGTTTTTTGGAATTTTTACGACAGGGTCCCCCCTTACGACATTTTAGCAAAAAATGTTTTTCTTAAAAAATGCATTTTCTTACATTTTCTTACATTTACGGGTTTAGTCGGGACTCCTGATGACGCTTTGAGACATCTCCTACAACTACAGCACCAGAATTGTGCTGCTGAAGCAAGTCTGTTTTTTGAATTTTTTTTTGTAAAAAAAAAAGTTTTCCCAAAAAAAGCATTTTATGCCATTTTTAGGTTTTGTAGGGACTCCTGATGACTTTTTGAGACATCTCCTACAACTACAGCACCAGAATTGTACTGCTGAAGCAAGTCGGTTTTTTGGCATTTTTACGACAGGGTCCCCCCTTACGACATTTTAGCAAAAAATGTTTTTCTTAAAAAATGCATTTTCTTACATTTTCTTACATTTACGGGTTTAGTCGGGACTCCTGATGACGTTTTGAGACATCTCCTACAACTACAGCACCAGAATTGTGCTGCTGAAGCAAGTCTGTTTTTTGAATTTTTTTTTGTAAAAAAAAAAGTTTTCCCAAAAAAAGCATTTTATGCCATTTTTAGGTTTTGTAAGGACTCCTGATGACTTTTTGAGACATCTCCTACAACTACAGCACCAGAATTGTACTGCTGAAGCAAGTCGGTTTTTTGGCATTTTTACGACAGGGTCCCCCCTTACGACATTTTAGCAAAAAATGTTTTTCTTAAAAAATGCATTTTCTTACATTTTCTTACATTTACGGGTTTAGTCGGGACTCCTGATGACGTTTTGAGACATCTCCTACAACTACAGCACCAGAATTGTGCTGCTGAAGCAAGTCCGTTTTTTGGAATTTTTTTTTGTAAAAAAAAAGTTTTCCCAAAAAAAGCATTTTATGCCATTTTTAGGTTTTGTAGGGACTCCTGATGACGTTTTGAGACATCTCCTACAACTACAGCACCAGAATTGTACTGCTGAAGCAAGTCCGTTTTTTGGCATTTTTACGACAGGGTCCCCCCTTACGACATTTTAGCAAAAAATGTTTTTCTTAAAAAATGCATTTTCTTACATTTTCTTACATTTACGGGTTTAGTCGGGACTCCTGATGACGTTTTGAGACATCTCCTACAACTACAGCATCAGAATTGTGCTGCTGAAGCAAGTCTGTTTTTTGAAATTTTTTTTTGTAAAAAAAAAGTTTTCCCAAAATAAGCATTTTATGCCATTTTTAGGTTTTGTAGGGACTCCTGATGATGTTTTGAGACATCTCCTACAACTACAGCACCAGAATTGTACTGCTGAAGCAAGTCGGTTTTTTGGCATTTTTACGACAGGGTCCCCCCTTACGACATTTTAGCAAAAAATGTTTTTGGTAAAAAATGCATTTTCTGACATTTTCTTACATTTACGGGTTTAGTCGGGACTCCTGATGACGTTTTGAGACATCTCCTACAACTACAGCACCAGAATTGTGCTGCTGAAGCAAGTCTGTTTTTTGAATTTTTTTTTGTGAAAAAAAAGTTTTCCCAAAAAAAGCATTTTATGCCATTTTTAGGTTTTGTAGGGACTCCTGATGACGTTTTGAGACATCTCCTACAACTACAGCACCAGAATTGTGCTGCTGAAGCAAGTCAGTTTTTTGGAATTTTTACGACAGGGTCCCCCCTTACGACATTTTAGCAAAAAATGTTTTTCTTAAAAAATGCATTTTCTTACATTTTCTTACATTTACGGGTTTAGTCGGGACTCCTGATGACGTTTTGAGACATCTCCTACAACTACAGCACCAGAATTGTGCTGCTGAAGCAAGTCAGTTTTTTGGAATTTTTACGACAGGGTCCCCCCTTACGACATTTTAGCAAAAAATGTTTTTCTTAAAAAATGCATTTTCTTACATTTTCTTACATTTACGGGTTTAGTCGGGACTCCTGATGACGCTTTGAGACATCTCCTACAACTACAGCACCAGAATTGTGCTGCTGAAGCAAGTCTGTTTTTTGAATTTTTTTTTGTAAAAAAAAAAGTTTTCCCAAAAAAAGCATTTTATGCCATTTTTAGGTTTTGTAGGGACTCCTGATGACTTTTTGAGACATCTCCTACAACTACAGCACCAGAATTGTACTGCTGAAGCAAGTCGGTTTTTTGGCATTTTTACGACAGGGTCCCCCCTTACGACATTTTAGCAAAAAATGTTTTTCTTAAAAAATGCATTTTCTTACATTTTCTTACATTTACGGGTTTAGTCGGGACTCCTGATGACGTTTTGAGACATCTCCTACAACTACAGCACCAGAATTGTGCTGCTGAAGCAAGTCTGTTTTTTGAATTTTTTTTTGTAAAAAAAAAAGTTTTCCCAAAAAAAGCATTTTATGCCATTTTTAGGTTTTGTAAGGACTCCTGATGACTTTTTGAGACATCTCCTACAACTACAGCACCAGAATTGTACTGCTGAAGCAAGTCGGTTTTTTGGCATTTTTACGACAGGGTCCCCCCTTACGACATTTTAGCAAAAAATGTTTTTCTTAAAAAATGCATTTTCTTACATTTTCTTACATTTACGGGTTTAGTCGGGACTCCTGATGACGTTTTGAGACATCTCCTACAACTACAGCACCAGAATTGTGCTGCTGAAGCAAGTCCGTTTTTTGGAATTTTTTTTTGTAAAAAAAAAGTTTTCCCAAAAAAAGCATTTTATGCCATTTTTAGGTTTTGTAGGGACTCCTGATGACGTTTTGAGACATCTCCTACAACTACAGCACCAGAATTGTACTGCTGAAGCAAGTCCGTTTTTTGGCATTTTTACGACAGGGTCCCCCCTTACGACATTTTAGCAAAAAATGTTTTTCTTAAAAAATGCATTTTCTTACATTTTCTTACATTTACGGGTTTAGTCGGGACTCCTGATGACGTTTTGAGACATCTCCTACAACTACAGCATCAGAATTGTGCTGCTGAAGCAAGTCTGTTTTTTGAAATTTTTTTTTGTAAAAAAAAAGTTTTCCCAAAATAAGCATTTTATGCCATTTTTAGGTTTTGTAGGGACTCCTGATGATGTTTTGAGACATCTCCTACAACTACAGCACCAGAATTGTACTGCTGAAGCAAGTCGGTTTTTTGGCATTTTTACGACAGGGTCCCCCCTTACGACATTTTAGCAAAAAATGTTTTTGGTAAAAAATGCATTTTCTGACATTTTCTTACATTTACGGGTTTAGTCGGGACTCCTGATGACGTTTTGAGACATCTCCTACAACTACAGCACCAGAATTGTGCTGCTGAAGCAAGTCTGTTTTTTGAATTTTTTTTTGTGAAAAAAAAGTTTTCCCAAAAAAAGCATTTTATGCCATTTTTAGGTTTTGTAGGGACTCCTGATTACGTTTTGAGACATCTCCTACAACTACAGCACCAGAATTGTACTGCTGAAGCAAGTCGTTTTTTTGGCATTTTTACGACAGGGTCCTCCCTTACGACATTTTAGCAAAAAATGTTTTTCTTAAAAAATGCATTTTCTTACATTTTCTTACATTTACGGGTTTAGTCGGGACTCCTGATGACGTTTTGAGACATCTCCTACAACTACAGCACCAGAATTGTGCTGCTGAAGCAAGTCCGTTTTTGGAATTTTTTTTTGTAAAAAAAAAAGTTTTCCCAAAAAAAGCATTTTATGCCATTTTTAGGTTTTATAGGGACTCCTGATGACGTTTTGAGACATCTCCTACAACTACAGCACCAGAATTGTACTGCTGAAGCAAGTCCGTTTTTTGGCATTTTTACGACAGGGTCCCCCCTTACGACATTTTAGCAAAAAATGTTTTTCTTAAAAAATGCATTTTCTTACATTTTCTTACATTTACGGGTTTAGTCGGGACTCCTGATGACGTTTTGAGACATCTCCTACAACTACAGCATCAGAATTGTGCTGCTGAAGCAAGTCTGTTTTTTGAATTTTTTTTTTGTAAAAAAAAAGTTTTCCCAAAATAAGCATTTTATGCCATTTTTAGGTTTTGTAGGGACTCCTGATGATGTTTTGAGACATCTCCTACAACTACAGCACCAGAATTGTACTGCTGAAGCAAGTCGGTTTTTTGGCATTTTTACGACAGGGTCCCCCCTTACGACATTTTAGCAAAAAATGTTTTTGGTAAAAAATGCATTTTCTGACATTTTCTTACATTTACGGGTTTAGTCGGGACTCCTGATGACGTTTTGAGACATCTCCTACAACTACAGCACCAGAATTGTGCTGCTGAAGCAAGTCTGTTTTTTGAATTTTTTTTTGTGAAAAAAAAGTTTTCCCAAAAAAAGCATTTTATGCCATTTTTAGGTTTTGTAGGGACTCCTGATTACGTTTTGAGACATCTCCTACAACTACAGCACCAGAATTGTGCTGCTGAAGCAAGTCAGTTTTTTGGAATTTTTACGACAGGGTCCCCCCTTACGACATTTTAGCAAAAAATGTTTTTCTTAAAAAATGCATTTTCTTACATTTTCTTACATTTACGGGTTTAGTCGGGACTCCTGATGACGTTTTGAGACATCTCCTACAACTACAGCACCAGAATTGTGCTGCTGAAGCAAGTCCGTTTTTTGGAATTTTTTTTTGTAAAAAAAAAGTTTTCCCAAAAAAAGCATTTTATGCCATTTTTACGTTTTGTAGGGACTCCTGATGACGTTTTGAGACATCTCCTACAACTACAGCACCAGAATTGTACTGCTGAAGCAAGTCCGTTTTTTGGCATTTTTACGACAGGGTCCCCCCTTACGACATTTTAGCAAAAAATGTTTTTCTTAAAAAATGCATTTTCTTACGTTTTCTTACATTTACGGGTTTAGTCGGGACTCCTGATGACGTTTTGAGACATCTCCTACAACTACAGCACCAGAATTGTGCTGCTGAAGCAAGTCTGTTTTTTGAATTTTTTTTTGTAAAAAAAAAAGTTTTCCCAAAAAAAGCATTTTATGCCATTTTTAGGTTTTGTAGGGACTCCTGATGACTTTTTGAGACATCTCCTACAACTACAGCACCAGAATTGTACTGCTGAAGCAAGTCGGTTTTTTGGCATTTTTACGACAGGGTCCCCCCTTACGACATTTTAGCAAAAAATGTTTTTCTTAAAAAATGCATTTTCTTACATTTTCTTACATTTACGGGTTTAGTCGGGACTCCTGATGACGTTTTGAGACATCTCCTACAACTACAGCACCAGAATTGTGCTGCTGAAGCAAGTCCGTTTTTTGGAATTTTTTTTTGTAAAAAAAAAGTTTTCCCAAAAAAAGCATTTTATGCCATTTTTAGGTTTTGTAGGGACTCCTGATGACGTTTTGAGACATCTCCTACAACTACAGCACCAGAATTGTACTGCTGAAGCAAGTCCGTTTTTTGGCATTTTTACGACAGGGTCCCCCCTTACGACATTTTAGCAAAAAATGTTTTTCGTAAAAAATGCATTTTCTGACATTTTCTTACATTTACGGGTTTAGTCGGGACTCCTGATGACGATTTGAGACATCTCCTACAACTACAGCACCAGAATTGTGCTGCTGAAGCAAGTCTGTTTTTTGAAATTTTTTTTGTGAAAAAAAAGTTTTCCCAAAAAAAGCATTTTATGCCATTTTTAGGTTTTGTAGGGACTCCTGATGACGTTTTGAGACATATCCTACAACTACAGCACCAGAATTGTACTGCTGAAGCAAGTCGGTTTTTTGGCATTTTTACGACAGGGTCCCCCCTTACGACATTTTAGCAAAAAATGTTTTTCTTAAAAAATGCATTTTCTTACATTTTCTTACATTTACGGGTTTAGTCGGGACTCCTGATGACGTTTTGAGACATCTCCTACAACTACAGCACCAGAATTGTGCTGCTGAAGCAAGTCCGTTTTTGGAATTTTTTTTTGTAAAAAAAAAAGTTTTCCCAAAAAAAGCATTTTATGCCATTTTTAGGTTTTATAGGGACTCCTGATGACGTTTTGAGACATCTCCTACAACTACAGCACCAGAATTGTACTGCTGAAGCAAGTCCGTTTTTTGGCATTTTTACGACAGGGTCCCCCCTTACGACATTTTAGCAAAAAATGTTTTTCGTAAAAAATGCATTTTCTTACATTTTCTTACATTTACGGGTTTAGTCGGGACTCCTGATGACGCTTTGAGACATCTCCTACAACTACAGCACCAGAATTGTGCTGCTGAAGCAAGTCTGTTTTTTGAATTTTTTTTTGTAAAAAAAAAAGTTTTCCCAAAAAAAGCATTTTATGCCATTTTTAGGTTTTGTAGGGACTCCTGATGACTTTTTGAGACATCTCCTACAACTACAGCACCAGAATTGTACTACTGAAGCAAGTCGGTTTTTTGGCATTTTTACGACAGGGTCCCCCCTTACGACATTTTAGCAAAGAATGTTTTTCTTAAAAAATGCATTTTCTTACATTTTCTTACATTCACGGGTTTAGTCGGGACTCCTGATGACGTTTTGAGACATCTCCTACAACTACAGCACCAGAATTGTGCTGCTGAAGCAAGTCCGTTTTTTGGAATTTTTTTTTGTAAAAAAAAAGTTTTCCCAAAAAAAGCATTTTATGCCATTTTTAGGTTTTGTAGGGACTCCTGATGACGTTTTGAGACATCTCCTACAACTACAGCACCAGAATTGTACTGCTGAAGCAAGTCGGTTTTTTGGCATTTTTACGACAGGGTCCCCCCTTACGACATTTTAGCAAAAAATGTTTTTCTTAAAAAATGCATTTTCTTACATTTTCTTACATTTACGGGTTTAGTCGGGACTCCTGATGACGTTTTGAGACATCTCCTACAACTACAGCACCAGAATTGTGCTGCTGAAGCAAGTCCGTTTTTTGGAATTTTTTTTTGTAAAAAAAAAGTTTTCCCAAAAAAAGCATTTTATGCCATTTTTAGGTTTTGTAGGGACTCCTGATGACGTTTTGAGACATCTCCTACAACTACAGCACCAGAATTGTACTGCTGAAGCAAGTCGGTTTTTTGGCATTTTTACGACAGGGTCCCCCCTTACGACATTTTAGCAAAAAATGTTTTTCTTAAAAAATGCATTTTCTTACATTTTCTTACATTTACGGGTTTAGTCGGGACTCCTGATGACGTTTTGAGACATCTCCTACAACTACAGCACCAGAATTGTGCTGCTGAAGCAAGTCCGTTTTTTGGAATTTTTTTTTGTAAAAAAAAAGTTTTCCCAAAAAAAGCATTTTATGCCATTTTTAGGTTTTGTAGGGACTCCTGATGACGTTTTGAGACATCTCCTACAACTACAGCACCAGAATTGTACTGCTGAAGCAAGTCCGTTTTTTGGCATTTTTACGACAGGGTCCCCCCTTACGACATTTTAGCAAAAAATGTTTTTCTTAAAAAATGCATTTTCTTACATTTTCTTACATTTAAGGGTTTAGTCGGGACTCCTGATGACGTTTTGAGACATCTCCTACAACTACAGCACCAGAATTGTGCTGCTGAAGCAAGTCTGTTTTTTGAATTTTTTTTTGTAAAAAAAAAAGTTTTCCCAAAAAAAGCATTTTATGCCATTTTTAGGTTTTGTAGGGACTCCTGATTACTTTTTGAGACATCTCCTACAACTACAGCACCAGAATTGTGCTGCTGAAGCAAGTCATTTTTTGGAATTTTTACGACAGGGTCCCCCCTTACGACATTTTAGCAAAAAATGTTTTTCTTAAAAAATGCATTTTCTTACATTTTCTTACATTTACGGGTTTAGTCGGGACTCCTGATGACGTTTTGAGACATCTCCTACAACTACAGCATCAGAATTGTGCTGCTGAAGCAAGTCTGTTTTTTGAATTTTTTTTTTGTAAAAAAAAAGTTTTCCCAAAAAAAGCATTTTATGCCATTTTTAGGTTTTGTAGGGACTCCTGATGACGTTTTGAGACATCTCCTACAACTACAGCACCAGAATTGTACTGCTGAAGCAAGTCAGTTTTTTGGCATTTTACGACATTTTAGCAAAAAATGTTTTTCGTAAAAAATGCATTTTCTGTCATTTTCTTACATTTACGGGTTTAGTCGGGACTCCTGATGACGTTTTGAGACATCTCCTACAACTACAGCACCAAAATTGTGCTGCTGAAGCAAGTCTGTTTTTTGAATTTTTTTTTGTGAAAAAAAAGTTTTCCCAAAAAAAGCATTTTATGCCATTTTTAGGTTTTGTAGGGACTCCTGATTACGTTTTGAGACATCTCCTACAACTACAGCACCAGAATTGTGCTGCTGAAGCAAGTCAGTTTTTTGGAATTTTTACGACAGGGTCCCCCCTTACGACATTTTAGCAAAAAATGTTTTTCTTAAAAAATGCATTTTCTTACATTTTCTTACATTTACGGGTTTAGTCGGGACTCCTGATGACGCTTTGAGACATCTCCTACAACTACAGCACCAGAATTGTGCTGCTGAAGCAAGTCTGTTTTTTGAATTTTTTTTTGTAAAAAAAAAAGTTTTCCCAAAAAAAGCATTTTATGCCATTTTTAGGTTTTGTAGGGACTCCTGATGACTTTTTGAGACATCTCCTACAACTACAGCACCAGAATTGTACTGCTGAAGCAAGTCGGTTTTTTGGCATTTTTACGACAGGGTCCCCCCTTACGACATTTTAGCAAAAAATGTTTTTCTTAAAAAATGCATTTTCTTACATTTTCTTACATTTACGGGTTTAGTCGGGACTCCTGATGACGTTTTGAGACATCTCCTACAACTACAGCACCAGAATTGTGCTGCTGAAGCAAGTCTGTTTTTTGAATTTTTTTTTGTAAAAAAAAAAGTTTTCCCAAAAAAAGCATTTTATGCCATTTTTAGGTTTTGTAAGGACTCCTGATGACTTTTTGAGACATCTCCTACAACTACAGCACCAGAATTGTACTGCTGAAGCAAGTCGGTTTTTTGGCATTTTTACGACAGGGTCCCCCCTTACGACATTTTAGCAAAAAATGTTTTTCTTAAAAAATGCATTTTCTTACATTTTCTTACATTTACGGGTTTAGTCGGGACTCCTGATGACGTTTTGAGACATCTCCTACAACTACAGCACCAGAATTGTGCTGCTGAAGCAAGTCCGTTTTTTGGAATTTTTTTTTGTAAAAAAAAAGTTTTCCCAAAAAAAGCATTTTATGCCATTTTTAGGTTTTGTAGGGACTCCTGATGACGTTTTGAGACATCTCCTACAACTACAGCACCAGAATTGTACTGCTGAAGCAAGTCCGTTTTTTGGCATTTTTACGACAGGGTCCCCCCTTACGACATTTTAGCAAAAAATGTTTTTCTTAAAAAATGCATTTTCTTACATTTTCTTACATTTACGGGTTTAGTCGGGACTCCTGATGACGTTTTGAGACATCTCCTACAACTACAGCATCAGAATTGTGCTGCTGAAGCAAGTCTGTTTTTTGAATTTTTTTTTTGTAAAAAAAAAGTTTTCCCAAAATAAGCATTTTATGCCATTTTTAGGTTTTGTAGGGACTCCTGATGATGTTTTGAGACATCTCCTACAACTACAGCACCAGAATTGTACTGCTGAAGCAAGTCGGTTTTTTGGCATTTTTACGACAGGGTCCCCCCTTACGACATTTTAGCAAAAAATGTTTTTGGTAAAAAATGCATTTTCTGACATTTTCTTACATTTACGGGTTTAGTCGGGACTCCTGATGACGTTTTGAGACATCTCCTACAACTACAGCACCAGAATTGTGCTGCTGAAGCAAGTCTGTTTTTTGAATTTTTTTTTGTGAAAAAAAAGTTTTCCCAAAAAAAGCATTTTATGCCATTTTTAGGTTTTGTAGGGACTCCTGATTACGTTTTGAGACATCTCCTACAACTACAGCACCAGAATTGTACTGCTGAAGCAAGTCGTTTTTTTGGCATTTTTACGACAGGGTCCTCCCTTACGACATTTTAGCAAAAAATGTTTTTCTTAAAAAATGCATTTTCTTACATTTTCTTACATTTACGGGTTTAGTCGGGACTCCTGATGACGTTTTGAGACATCTCCTACAACTACAGCACCAGAATTGTGCTGCTGAAGCAAGTCCGTTTTTGGAATTTTTTTTTGTAAAAAAAAAAGTTTTCCCAAAAAAAGCATTTTATGCCATTTTTAGGTTTTATAGGGACTCCTGATGACGTTTTGAGACATCTCCTACAACTACAGCACCAGAATTGTACTGCTGAAGCAAGTCCGTTTTTTGGCATTTTTACGACAGGGTCCCCCCTTACGACATTTTAGCAAAAAATGTTTTTCTTAAAAAATGCATTTTCTTACATTTTCTTACATTTACGGGTTTAGTCGGGACTCCTGATGACGTTTTGAGACATCTCCTACAACTACAGCATCAGAATTGTGCTGCTGAAGCAAGTCTGTTTTTTGAATTTTTTTTTTGTAAAAAAAAAGTTTTCCCAAAATAAGCATTTTATGCCATTTTTAGGTTTTGTAGGGACTCCTGATGATGTTTTGAGACATCTCCTACAACTACAGCACCAGAATTGTACTGCTGAAGCAAGTCGGTTTTTTGGCATTTTTACGACAGGGTCCCCCCTTACGACATTTTAGCAAAAAATGTTTTTGGTAAAAAATGCATTTTCTGACATTTTCTTACATTTACGGGTTTAGTCGGGACTCCTGATGACGTTTTGAGACATCTCCTACAACTACAGCACCAGAATTGTGCTGCTGAAGCAAGTCTGTTTTTTGAATTTTTTTTTGTGAAAAAAAAGTTTTCCCAAAAAAAGCATTTTATGCCATTTTTAGGTTTTGTAGGGACTCCTGATTACGTTTTGAGACATCTCCTACAACTACAGCACCAGAATTGTACTGCTGAAGCAAGTCGTTTTTTTGGCATTTTTACCACAGGGTCCTCCCTTACGACATTTTAGCAAAAAATGTTTTTCTTAAAAAATGCATTTTCTTACATTTTCTTACATTTACGGGTTTAGTCGGGACTCCTGATGACGTTTTGAGACATCTCCTACAACTACAGCACCAGAATTGTGCTGCTGAAGCAAGTCCGTTTTTGGAATTTTTTTTTGTAAAAAAAAAAGTTTTCCCAAAAAAAGCATTTTATGCCATTTTTAGGTTTTATAGGGACTCCTGATGACGTTTTGAGACATCTCCTACAACTACAGCACCAGAATTGTACTGCTGAAGCAAGTCCGTTTTTTGGCATTTTTACGACAGGGTCCCCCCTTACGACATTTTAGCAAAAAATGTTTTTCGTAAAAAATGCATTTTCTTACATTTTCTTACATTTACGGGTTTAGTCGGGACTCCTGATGACGCTTTGAGACATCTCCTACAACTACAGCACCAGAATTGTGCTGCTGAAGCAAGTCTGTTTTTTGAATTTTTTTTTGTAAAAAAAAAAGTTTTCCCAAAAAAAGCATTTTATGCCATTTTTAGGTTTTGTAGGGACTCCTGATGACTTTTTGAGACATCTCCTACAACTACAGCACCAGAATTGTACTGCTGAAGCAAGTCGGTTTTTTGGCATTTTTACGACAGGGTCCCCCCCCCTTACGACATTTTAGCAAAAAATGTTTTTCTTAAAAAATGCATTTTCTTACATTTTCTTACATTTACGGGTTTAGTCGGGACTCCTGATGACGTTTTGAGACATCTCCTACAACTACAGCATCAGAATTGTGCTGCTGAAGCAAGTCTGTTTTTTGAATTTTTTTTTTGTAAAAAAAAAGTTTTCCCAAAAAAAGCATTTTCTGCCATTTTTAGGTTTAGTCGGGACTCCTGATGACGTTTTGAGACATCTCCTACAACTACAGCACCAGAATTGTACTGCTGAAGCAAGTCCGTTTTTTGGCATTTTTACGACAGGGTCCCTCCCCCCTTACGACATTTTAGCAAAAAATGTTTTTCTTAAAAAATGCATTTTCTTACATTTTCTTACATTTACGGGTTTAGTCGGGACTCCTGATGACGTTTTGAGACATCTCCTACAACTACAGCACCAGAATTGTGCTGCTGAAGCAAGTCTGTTTTTTGAATTTTTTTTTGTAAAAAAAAAAGTTTTCCCAAAAAAAGCATTTTATGCCATTTTTAGGTTTTGTAGGGACTCCTGATGACTTTTTGAGACATCTCCTACAACTACAGCACCAGAATTGTACTGCTGAAGCAAGTCGGTTTTTTGGCATTTTTACGACAGGGTCCCCCCTTACGACATTTTAGCAAAAAATGTTTTTCTTAAAAAATGCATTTTCTTACATTTTCTTACATTTACGGGTTTAGTCGGGACTCCTGATGACGTTTTGAGACATCTCCTACAACTACAGCACCAGAATTGTGCTGCTGAAGCAAGTCCGTTTTTTGGAATTTTTTGTTGTAAAAAAAAAGTTTTCCCAAAAAAAGCATTTTATGCCATTTTTAGGTTTTGTAGGGACTCCTGATGACGTTTTGAGACATCTCCTACAACTACAGCACCAGAATTGTACTGCTGAAGCAAGTCCGTTTTTTGGCATTTTTACGACAGGGTCCCTTACGACATTTTAGCAAAAAATGTTTTTCTTAAAAAATGCATTTTCTTACATTTTCTTACATTTACGGGTTTAGTCGGGACCCCTGATGACGTTTTGAGACATCTCCTACAACTACAGCACCAGAATTGTGCTGCTGAAGCAAGTCTGTTTTTTGAATTTTTTTTTTGTAAAAAAAAAGTTTTCCCAAAAAAAGCATTTTATGCCATTTTTAGGTTTTGTAGGGACTCCTGATGATGTTTTGAGACATCTCCTACAACTACAGCACCAGAATTGTACTGCTGAAGCAAGTCGGTTTTTTGGCATTTTTACGACAGGGTCCCCCCTTACGACATTTTAGCAAAAAATGTTTTTCGTAAAAAATGCATTTTCTGACATTTTCTTACATTTACGGGTTTAGTCGGGACTCCTGATGACGTTTTGAGACATCTCCTACAACTACAGCATCAGAATTGTGCTGCTGAAGCAAGTCTGTTTTTTGAATTTTTTTTTTGTAAAAAAAAAGTTCTCCCAAAAAAAGCATTTTATGCCATTTTTAGGTTTTGTAGGGACTCCTGATGATGTTTTGAGACATCTCCTACAACTACAGCACCAGAATTGTACTGCTGAAGCAAGTCGGTTTTTTGGCATTTTTACGACAGGGTCCCCCCTTACGACATTTTAGCAAAAAATGTTTTTGGTAAAAAATGCATTTTCTGACATTTTCTTACATTTACGGGTTTAGTCGGGACTCCTGATGACGTTTTGAGACATCTCCTACAACTACAGCACCAGAATTGTGCTGCTGAAGCAAGTCTGTTTTTTGAAATTTTTTTTGTAAAAAAAAAGTTTTCCCAAAAAAAGCATTTTATGCCATTTTTAGGTTTTGTAGGGACTCCTGATGACGTTTTGAGACATATCCTACAACTACAGCACCAGAATTGTACTGCTGAAGCAAGTCCGTTTTTTGGCATTTTTAGGACAGGGTCCCCCCTTACGAAATTTTAGCAAAAAATGTTTTTCGTAAAAAATGCATTTTCTGACATTTTCTTACATTTACGGGTTTAGTCGGGACTCCTGATGACGTTTTGAGACATCTCCTACAACTACAGCACCAGAATTGTGCTGCTGAAGCAAGTCTGTTTTTTGAATTTTTTTTTGTGAAAAAAAAGTTTTCCCAAAAAAAGCATTTTATGCCATTTTTAGGTTTTGTAGGGACTCCTGATTACGTTTTGAGACATCTCCTACAACTACAGCACCAGAATTGTGCTGCTGAAGCAAGTCAGTTTTTTGGAATTTTTACGACAGGGTCCCCCCTTACGACATTTTAGCAAAAAATGTTTTTCTTAAAAAATGCATTTTCTTACATTTTCTTACATTTACGGGTTTAGTCGGGACTCCTGATGACGTTTTGAGACATCTCCTACAACTACAGCATCAGAATTGTGCTGCTGAAGCAAGTCTGTTTTTTGAATTTTTTTTTTGGAAAAAAAAAGTTTTCCCAAAAAAAGCATTTTATGCCATTTTTAGGTTTTGTAGGGACTCCTGATGATGTTTTGAGACATATCCTACAACTACAGCACCAGAATTGTACTGCTGAAGCAAGTCGGTTTTTTGGCATTTTTACGACAGGGTCCCCCCTTACGACATTTTAGCAAAAAATGTTTTTCTTAAAAAATGCATTTTCTTACATTTTCTTACATTTACGGGTTTAGTCGGGACTCCTGATGACGTTTTGAGACATCTCCTACAACTACAGCACCAGAATTGTGCTGCTGAAGCAAGTCTGTTTTTTGAATTTTTTTTTGTAAAAAAAAAAGTTTTCCCAAAAAAAGCATTTTATGCCATTTTTAGGTTTTGTAAGGACTCCTGATGACTTTTTGAGACATCTCCTACAACTACAGCACCAGAATTGTACTGCTGAAGCAAGTCGGTTTTTTGGCATTTTTACGACAGGGTCCCCCCTTACGACATTTTAGCAAAAAATGTTTTTCTTAAAAAATGCATTTTCTTACATTTTCTTACATTTACGGGTTTAGTCGGGACTCCTGATGACGTTTTGAGACATCTCCTACAACTACAGCACCAGAATTGTGCTGCTGAAGCAAGTCCGTTTTTTGGAATTTTTTTTTGTAAAAAAAAAGTTTTCCCAAAAAAAGCATTTTATGCCATTTTTAGGTTTTGTAGGGACTCCTGATGACGTTTTGAGACATCTCCTACAACTACAGCACCAGAATTGTACTGCTGAAGCAAGTCCGTTTTTTGGCATTTTTACGACAGGGTCCCCCCTTACGACATTTTAGCAAAAAATGTTTTTCTTAAAAAATGCATTTTCTTACATTTACGGGTTTAGTCGGGACTCCTGATGACGTTTTGAGACATCTCCTACAACTACAGCATCAGAATTGTGCTGCTGAAGCAAGTCTGTTTTTTGAATTTTTTTTTTGTAAAAAAAAAGTTTTCCCAAAATAAGCATTTTATGCCATTTTTAGGTTTTGTAGGGACTCCTGATGATGTTTTGAGACATCTCCTACAACTACAGCACCAGAATTGTACTGCTGAAGCAAGTCGGTTTTTTGGCATTTTTACGACAGGGTCCCCCCTTACGACATTTTAGCAAAAAATGTTTTTGGTAAAAAATGCATTTTCTGACATTTTCTTACATTTACGGGTTTAGTCGGGACTCCTGATGACGTTTTGAGACATCTCCTACAACTACAGCACCAGAATTGTGCTGCTGAAGCAAGTCTGTTTTTTGAATTTTTTTTTGTGAAAAAAAAGTTTTCCCAAAAAAAGCATTTTATGCCATTTTTAGGTTTTGTAGGGACTCCTGATTACGTTTTGAGACATCTCCTACAACTACAGCACCAGAATTGTACTGCTGAAGCAAGTCGTTTTTTTGGCATTTTTACG
Source organism: Entelurus aequoreus (assembly GCF_033978785.1). Lineage (NCBI taxonomy): Eukaryota > Metazoa > Chordata > Actinopteri > Syngnathiformes > Syngnathidae > Entelurus > Entelurus aequoreus. Next base: position 39,695,089 of record NC_084756.1, on the reverse strand, counting down.
ACAGGGTCCTCCCTTACGACATTTTAGCAAAAAAATGTTTTTCTTAAAAAATGCATTTTCTAACATTTTCTTACATTTACGGGTTTAGTCGGGACTCCTGATGACGTTTTGAGACATCTCCTACAACTACAGCACCAGAATTGTGCTGCTGAAGCAAGTCCGTTTTTGGAATTTTTTTTTGTAAAAAAAAAAGTTTTCCCAAAAAAAGCATTTTATGCCATTTTTAGGTTTTATAGGGACTCCTGATGACGTTTTGAGACATCTCCTACAACTACAGCACCAGAATTGTACTGCTGAAGCAAGTCCGTTTTTTGGCATTTTTACGACAGGGTCCCCCCTTACGACATTTTAGCAAAAAATGTTTTTCTTAAAAAATGCATTTTCTTACATTTTCTTACATTTACGGGTTTAGTCGGGACTCCTGATGACGTTTTGAGACATCTCCTACAACTACAGCATCAGAATTGTGCTGCTGAAGCAAGTCTGTTTTTTGAATTTTTTTTTTGTAAAAAAAAAGTTTTCCCAAAATAAGCATTTTATGCCATTTTTAGGTTTTGTAGGGACTCCTGATGATGTTTTGAGACATCTCCTACAACTACAGCACCAGAATTATACTGCTGAAGCAAGTCGGTTTTTTGGCATTTTTACGACAGGGTCCCCCCTTACGACATTTTAGCAAAAAATATTTTTGGTAAAAAATGCATTTTCTGACATTTTCTTACATTTACGGGTTTAGTCGGGACTCCTGATGACGTTTTGAGACATCTCCTACAACTACAGCACCAGAATTGTGCTGCTGAAGCAAGTCTGTTTTTTGAATTTTTTTTTGTGAAAAAAAAGTTTTCCCAAAAAAAGCATTTTATGCCATTTTTAGGTTTTGTAGGGACTCCTGATGACGTTTTGAGACATCTCCTACAACTACAGCACCAAAATTGTGCTGCTGAAGCAAGTCTGTTTTTTGAATTTTTTTTCTAAAAAAAAAGTTTTCCCAAAAAAAGCATTTTATGCCATTTTTAGGTTTTGTAGGGACTCCTGATGACGTTTTGAGACATCTCCTACAACTACAGCACCAGAATTGTACTGCTGAAGCAAGTCGGTTCTTTGGCATTTTTACGACAGGGTCCCCCCCTTACGACATTTTAGCAAAAAATGTTTTTCTTAAAAAATGCATTTTCTTACATTTTCTTACATTTGCGGGTTTAGTCGGGACTCCTGATGACGTTTTGAGACATCTCCTACAACTACAGCACCAGAATTGTGCTGCTGAAGCAAGTCCGTTTTTTGGAATTTTTTTTTGTAAAAAAAAAGTTTTCCCAAAAAAAGCATTTTATACCATTTTTAGGTTTTGTAGGGACTCCTGATGACGTTTTGAGACATCTCCTACAACTACAGCACCAGAATTGTACTGCTGAAGCAAGTCGTTTTTTTGGCATTTTTACGACAGGATCCCCCCTTACGACATTTTAGCAAAAAATGTTTTTCTTAAAAAATGCATTTTCTTACATTTTCTTCCATTTACGGGTTTAGTCGGGACTCCTGATGACGTTTTGAGACATCTCCTACAACTACAGCACCAGAATTGTGCTGCTGAAGCAAGTCCGTTTTTTGGAAAAAATTTTTGTAAAAAAAAAGTTTTCCCAAAAAAAGCATTTTATGCCATTTTTAGGTTTTGTAGGGACTCCTGATGACGTTTTGAGACATCTCCTACAACTACAGCACCAGAATTGTACTGCTGAAGCAAGTCCGTTTTTTGGCATTTTTACGACAGGGTCCCCCCTTACGACATTTTAGCAAAAAATGTTTTTCTTAAAAAATGCATTTTCTTACATTTTCTTACATTTACGGGTTTAGTCGGGACTCCTGATGACGTTTTGAGACATCTCCTACAACTACAGCACCAGAATTGTGCTGCTGAAGCAAGTCCGTTTTTTGGAAATTTTTTTTGTAAAAAAAAAGTTTTCCCAAAAAAAGCATTTTATGCCATTTTTAGGTTTTGTAGGGACTCTTGATGACGTTTTGAGACATCTCCTACAACTACAGCACCAGAATTGTACTGCTGAAGCAAGTCCGTTTTTTGGCCTTTTTACGACAGGGTCCCCGCTTACGACATTTTAGAAAAAAATGTTTTTCTTAAAAAATGCATTTTCTTACATTTTCTTACATTTACGGGTTTAGTCGGGACTCCTGATGACGTTTTGAGACATCTCCTACAACTACAGCACCAGAATTGTGCTGCTGAAGCAAGTCCGTTTTTTGGAATTTTTTTTTGTAAAAAAAAAGTTTTCCCAAAAAAAGCATTTTATGCCATTTTTAGGTTTTGTAGGGACTCCTGATGACGTTTGGAGACATCTCCTACAACTACAGCACCAGAATTGTACTGCTGAAGCAAGTCCGTTTTTTGGCATTTTTACGACAGGGTCCCCCCTTACGACATTTTAGCAAAAAATGTTTTTCGTAAAAAATGCATTTTCTTACATTTTCTTACATTTACGGGTTTAGTCGGGACTCCTGATGACGTTTTGAGACATCTCCTACAACTACAGCACCAGAATTGTGCTGCTGAAGCAAGTCTGTTTTTTGAATTTTTTTTCTAAAAAAAAAGTTTTCCCAAAAAAAGCATTTTATGCCATTTTTAGGTTTTGTAGGGACTCCTGATGACGTTTTGAGACATCTCCTACAACTACAGCACCAGAATTGTACTGCTGAAGCAAGTCGGTTCTTTGGCATTTTTACGACAGGGTCCCCCCTTACGACATTTTAGCAAAAAATGTTTTTCTTAAAAAATGCATTTTCTTACATTTTCTTACATTTACGGGTTTAGTCGGGACTCCTGATGACGTTTTGAGACATCTCCTACAACTACAGCACCAGAATTGTGCTGCTGAAGCAAGTCTGTTTTTTGAATTTTTTTTTGTAAAAAAAAAGTTTTCCCAAAAAAAGCATTTTATGCCATTTTTAGGTTTTGTAGGGACTCCTGATGACGTTTGGAGACATCTCCTACAACTACAGCACCAGAATTGTGCTGCTGAAGCAAGTCTGTTTTTTGAATTTTTTTTCTAAAAAAAAAGTTTTCCCAAAAAAAGCATTTTATGCCATTTTTAGGTTTTGTAGGGACTCCTGATGACGTTTTGAGACATCTCCTACAACTACAGCACCAGAATTGTGCTGCTGAAGCAAGTCGGTTCTTTGGCATTTTTACGACAGGGTCCCCCCTTACGACATTTTAGCAAAAAATGTTTTTCTTAAAAAATGCATTTTCTTACATTTTCTTACATTTACGGGTTTAGTCGGGACTCCTGATGACGTTTTGAGACATCTCCTACAACTACAGCACCAGAATTGTGCTGCTGAAGCAAGTCCGTTTTTTGGAATTTTTTTTTGTAAAAAAAAAGTTTTCCCAAAAAAAGCATTTTATGCCATTTTTAGGTTTTGTAGGGACTCCTGATGACGTTTTGAGACATCTCCTACAACTACAGCACCAGAATTGTACTGCTGAAGCAAGTCAGTTTTTTGGCATTTTTACGACATTTTAGCAAAAAATGTTTTTCTTAAAAAATGCATTTTCTTACATTTTCTTACATTTACGGGTTTAGTCGGGACTCCTGATGACGTTTTGAGACATCTCCTACAACTACAGCACCAGAATTGTGCTGCTGAAGCAAGTCCGTTTTTTGGAATTTTTTTTTGTAAAAAAAAAGTTTTCCCAAAAAAAGCATTTTATGCCATTTTTAGGTTTTGTAGGGACTCCTGATGACGTTTTGAGACATCTCCTACAACTACAGCACCAGAATTGTACTGCTGAAGCAAGTCGGTTTTTTGGCATTTTTACGACAGGGTCCCCCCTTACGACATTTTAGCAAAAAATGTTTTTCTTAAAAAATGCATTTTCTTACATTTTCTTACATTTACGGGTTTAGTCGGGACTCCTGATGACGTTTTGAGACATCTCCTACAACTACAGCACCAGAATTGTGCTGCTGAAGCAAGTCTGTTTTTTGAATTTTTTTTTGTGAAAAAAAAGTTTTCCCAAAAAAAGCATTTTATGCCATTTTTAGGTTTTGTAGGGACTCCTGATTACGTTTTGAGACATCTCCTACAACTACAGCACCAGAATTGTACTGCTGAAGCAAGTCGTTTTTTTGGCATTTTTACCACAGGGTCCTCCCTTACGACATTTTAGCAAAAAATGTTTTTCTTAAAAAATGCATTTTCTTACATTTTCTTACATTTACGGGTTTAGTCGGGACTCCTGATGACGTTTTGAGACATCTCCTACAACTACAGCACCAGAATTGTGCTGCTGAAGCAAGTCCGTTTTTTGGAATTTTTTTTTGTAAAAAAAAAGTTTTCCCAAAAAAAGCATTTTATGCCATTTTTAGGTTTTGTAGGGACTCCTGATGACGTTTGGAGACATCTCCTACAACTACAGCACCAGAATTGTACTGCTGAAGCAAGTCCGTTTTTTGGCATTTTTACGACAGGGTCCCCCCTTACGACATTTTAGCAAAAAATGTTTTTCGTAAAAAATGCATTTTCTTACATTTTCTTACATTTACGGGTTTAGTCGGGACTCCTGATGACGTTTTGAGACATCTCCTACAACTACAGCACCAGAATTGTGCTGCTGAAGCAAGTCTGTTTTTTGAATTTTTTTTCTAAAAAAAAAGTTTTCCCAAAAAAAGCATTTTATGCCATTTTTAGGTTTTGTAGGGACTCCTGATGACGTTTTGAGACATCTCCTACAACTACAGCACCAGAATTGTACTGCTGAAGCAAGTCGGTTCTTTGGCATTTTTACGACAGGGTCCCCCCTTACGACATTTTAGCAAAAAATGTTTTTCTTAAAAAATGCATTTTCTTACATTTTCTTACATTTACGGGTTTAGTCGGGACTCCTGATGACGTTTTGAGACATCTCCTACAACTACAGCACCAGAATTGTGCTGCTGAAGCAAGTCTGTTTTTTGAATTTTTTTTTGTAAAAAAAAAGTTTTCCCAAAAAAAGCATTTTATGCCATTTTTAGGTTTTGTAGGGACTCCTGATGACGTTTGGAGACATCTCCTACAACTACAGCACCAGAATTGTACTGCTGAAGCAAGTCCGTTTTTTGGCATTTTTACGACAGGGTCCCCCCTTACGACATTTTAGCAAAAAATGTTTTTCGTAAAAAATGCATTTTCTTACATTTTCTTACATTTACGGGTTTAGTCGGGACTCCTGATGACGTTTTGAGACATCTCCTACAACTACAGCACCAGAATTGTGCTGCTGAAGCAAGTCTGTTTTTTGAATTTTTTTTCTAAAAAAAAAGTTTTCCCAAAAAAAGCATTTTATGCCATTTTTAGGTTTTGTAGGGACTCCTGATGACGTTTTGAGACATCTCCTACAACTACAGCACCAGAATTGTGCTGCTGAAGCAAGTCGGTTCTTTGGCATTTTTACGACAGGGTCCCCCCTTACGACATTTTAGCAAAAAATGTTTTTCTTAAAAAATGCATTTTCTTACATTTTCTTACATTTACGGGTTTAGTCGGGACTCCTGATGACGTTTTGAGACATCTCCTACAACTACAGCACCAGAATTGTGCTGCTGAAGCAAGTCCGTTTTTTGGAATTTTTTTTTGTAAAAAAAAAGTTTTCCCAAAAAAAGCATTTTATGCCATTTTTAGGTTTTGTAGGGACTCCTGATGACGTTTTGAGACATCTCCTACAACTACAGCACCAGAATTGTACTGCTGAAGCAAGTCAGTTTTTTGGCATTTTTACGACATTTTAGCAAAAAATGTTTTTCTTAAAAAATGCATTTTCTTACATTTTCTTACATTTACGGGTTTAGTCGGGACTCCTGATGACGTTTTGAGACATCTCCTACAACTACAGCACCAGAATTGTGCTGCTGAAGCAAGTCCGTTTTTTGGAATTTTTTTTTGTAAAAAAAAAGTTTTCCCAAAAAAAGCATTTTATGCCATTTTTAGGTTTTGTAGGGACTCCTGATGACGTTTTGAGACATCTCCTACAACTACAGCACCAGAATTGTACTGCTGAAGCAAGTCGGTTTTTTGGCATTTTTACGACAGGGTCCCCCCTTACGACATTTTAGCAAAAAATGTTTTTCTTAAAAAATGCATTTTCTTACATTTTCTTACATTTACGGGTTTAGTCGGGACTCCTGATGACGTTTTGAGACATCTCCTACAACTACAGCACCAGAATTGTGCTGCTGAAGCAAGTCTGTTTTTTGAATTTTTTTTTGTGAAAAAAAAGTTTTCCCAAAAAAAGCATTTTATGCCATTTTTAGGTTTTGTAGGGACTCCTGATTACGTTTTGAGACATCTCCTACAACTACAGCACCAGAATTGTACTGCTGAAGCAAGTCGTTTTTTTGGCATTTTTACCACAGGGTCCTCCCTTACGACATTTTAGCAAAAAATGTTTTTCTTAAAAAATGCATTTTCTTACATTTTCTTACATTTACGGGTTTAGTCGGGACTCCTGATGACGTTTTGAGACATCTCCTACAACTACAGCACCAGAATTGTGCTGCTGAAGCAAGTCCGTTTTTGGAATTTTTTTTTGTAAAAAAAAAAGTTTTCCCAAAAAAAGCATTTTATGCCATTTTTAGGTTTTATAGGGACTCCTGATGACGTTTTGAGACATCTCCTACAACTACAGCACCAGAATTGTACTGCTGAAGCAAGTCCGTTTTTTGGCATTTTTACGACAGGGTCCCCCCTTACGACATTTTAGCAAAAAATGTTTTTCGTAAAAAATGCATTTTCTTACATTTTCTTACATTTACGGGTTTAGTCGGGACTCCTGATGACGTTTTGAGACATCTCCTACAACTACAGCACCAGAATTGTGCTGCTGAAGCAAGTCCGTTTTTTGGAATTTTTTTTTGTAAAAAAAAAGTTTTCCCAAAAAAAGCATTTTCTGCCATTTTTAGGTTTTGTAGGGACTCCTGATGACGTTTTGAGACATCTCCTACAACTACAGCACCAGAATTGTACTGCTGAAGCAAGTCGGTTTTTTGGCATTTTTACGACAGGGTCCCCTCCCCCCCTTACGACATTTTAGCAAAAAATGTTTTTCTTAAAAAATGCATTTTCTTACATTTTCTTACATTTGCGGGTTTAGTCGGGACTCCTGATGACGTTTTGAGACATCTCCTACAACTACAGCACCAGAATTGTGCTGCTGAAGCAAGTCCGTTTTTTGGAATTTTTTTTTGTAAAAAAAAAGTTTTCCCAAAAAAAGCATTTTATACCATTTTTAGGTTTTGTAGGGACTCCTGATGACGTTTTGAGACATCTCCTACAACTACAGCACCAGAATTGTACTGCTGAAGCAAGTCGTTTTTTTGGCATTTTTACGACAGGGTCCCCCCTTACGACATTTTAGCAAAAAATGTTTTTCTTAAAAAATGCATTTTCTTACATTTTCTTACATTTACGGGTTTAGTCGGGACTCCTGATGACGTTTTGAGACATCTCCTACAACTACAGCACCAGAATTGTGCTGCTGAAGCAAGTCCGTTTTTTGGAATTTTTTTTTGTAAAAAAAAAGTTTTCCCAAAAAAAGCATTTTCTGCCATTTTTAGGTTTTGTAGGGACTCCTGATGACGTTTTGAGACATCTCCTACAACTACAGCACCAGAATTGTACTGCTGAAGCAAGTCGGTTTTTTGGCATTTTTACGACAGGGTCCCCCCCTTACGACATTTTAGCAAAAAATGTTTTTCTTAAAAAATGCATTTTCTTACATTTTCTTACATTTGCGGGTTTAGTCGGGACTCCTGATGACGTTTTGAGACATCTCCTACAACTACAGCACCAGAATTGTGCTGCTGAAGCAAGTCCGTTTTTTGGAATTTTTTTTTGTAAAAAAAAAGTTTTCCCAAAAAAAGCATTTTATACCATTTTTAGGTTTTGTAGGGACTCCTGATGACGTTTTGAGACATCTCCTACAACTACAGCACCAGAATTGTACTGCTGAAGCAAGTCGTTTTTTTGGCATTTTTACGACAGGGTCCCCCCTTACGACATTTTAGCAAAAAATGTTTTTCTTAAAAAATGCATTTTCTTACATTTTCTTCCATTTACGGGTTTAGTCGGGACTCCTGATGACGTTTTCAGACATCTCCTACAACTACAGCACCAGAATTGTGCTGCTGAAGCAAGTCCGTTTTTTGGAAAAAAATTTTGTAAAAAAAAAGTTTTCCCAAAAAAAGCATTTTATGCCATTTTTAGGTTTTGTAGGGACTCCTGATGACGTTTTGAGACATCTCCTACAACTACAGCACCAGAATTGTACTGCTGAAGCAAGTCCGTTTTTTGGCATTTTTACGACAGGGTCCCCCCTTACGACATTTTAGCAAAAAATGTTTTTCTTAAAAAATGCATTTTCTTACATTTTCTTACATTTACGGGTTTAGTCGGGACTCCTGATGACGTTTTGAGACATCTCCTACAACTACAGCACCAGAATTGTGCTGCTGAAGCAAGTCCGTTTTTTGGAATTTTTTTTTGTAAAAAAAAAGTTTTCCCAAAAAAGCATTTTATGCCATTTTTAGGTTTTGTAGGGACTCTTGATGACGTTTTGAGACATCTCCTACAACTACAGCATAAGAATTGTACTGCTGAAGCAAGTCCGTTTTTTGGCCTTTTTACGACAGGGTCCCCGCTTACGACATTTTAGAAAAAAATGTTTTTCTTAAAAAATGCATTTTCTTACATTTTCTTACATTTACGGGTTTAGTCGGGACTCCTGATGACGTTTTGAGACATCTCCTACAACTACAGCACCAGAATTGTGCTGCTGAAGCAAGTCCGTTTTTTGGAATTTTTTTTTGTAAAAAAAAAGTTTTCCCAAAAAAAGCATTTTATGCCATTTTTAGGTTTTGTAGGGACTCCTGATGACGTTTGGAGACATCTCCTACAACTACAGCACCAGAATTGTACTGCTGAAGCAAGTCCGTTTTTTGGCATTTTTACGACAGGGTCCCCCCTTACGACATTTTAGCAAAAAATGTTTTTCGTAAAAAATTCATTTTCTTACATTTTCTTACATTTACGGGTTTAGTCGGGACTCCTGATGACGTTTTGAGACATCTCCTACAACTACAGCACCAGAATTGTGCTGCTGAAGCAAGTCTGTTTTTTGAATTTTTTTTCTAAAAAAAAAGTTTTCCCAAAAAAAGCATTTTATGCCATTTTTAGGTTTTGTAGGGACTCCTGATGACGTTTTGAGACATCTCCTACAACTACAGCACCAGAATTGTACTGCTGAAGCAAGTCGGTTCTTTGGCATTTTTACGACAGGGTCCCCCCTTACGACATTTTAGCAAAAAATGTTTTTCTTAAAAAATGCATTTTCTTACATTTTCTTACATTTGCGGGTTTAGTCGGGACTCCTGATGACGTTTTGAGACATCTCCTACAACTACAGCACCAGAATTGTGCTGCTGAAGCAAGTCCGTTTTTTGGAATTTTTTTTTGTAAAAAAAAAGTTTTCCCAAAAAAAGCATTTTATACCATTTTTAGGTTTTGTAGGGACTCCTGATGACGTTTTGAGACATCTCCTACAACTACAGCACCAGAATTGTACTGCTGAAGCAAGTCTGTTTTTTGAAAATTTTTTTGTAAAAAAAAAGTTTTCCCAAAAAAAATCATTTTCTGCCATTTTTAGGTTTTGTAGGGACTCCTGATGACGTTTTGAGACATCTCCTACAACTACAGCACCAGAATTGTACTGCTGAAGCAAGTCCGTTTTTTGGCATTTTTACGACAGGGTCCCCCCTTACGACATTTTAGCAAAAAATGTTTTTCTTAAAAAATGCATTTTCTTACATTTTCTTACATTTACGGGTTTAGTCGGGACTCCTGATGACGTTTTGAGACATCTCCTACAACTACAGCACCAGAATTGTGCTGCTGAAGCAAGTCCGTTTTTTGGAATTTTTTTTTGTAAAAAAAAAGTTTTCCCAAAAAAAGCATTTTCTGCCATTTTTAGGTTTTGTAGGGACTCCTGATGACGTTTTGAGACATCTCCTACAACTACAGCACCAGAATTGTACTGCTGAAGCAAGTCGGTTTTTTGGCATTTTTACGACAGGGTCCCCCCCTTACGACATTTTAGCAAAAAATGTTTTTCTTAAAAAATGCATTTTCTTACATTTTCTTACATTTGCGGGTTTAGTCGGGACTCCTGATGACGTTTTGAGACATCTCCTACAACTACAGCACCAGAATTGTGCTGCTGAAGCAAGTCCGTTTTTTGGAATTTTTTTTTGTAAAAAAAAAGTTTTCCCAAAAAAAGCATTTTATACCATTTTTAGGTTTTGTAGGGACTCCTGATGACGTTTTGAGACATCTCCTACAACTACAGCACCAGAATTGTACTGCTGAAGCAAGTCGTTTTTTTGGCATTTTTACGACAGGGTCCCCCCTTACGACATTTTAGCAAAAAATGTTTTTCTTAAAAAATGCATTTTCTTACATTTTCTTCCATTTACGGGTTTAGTCGGGACTCCTGATGACGTTTTGAGACATCTCCTACAACTACAGCACCAGAATTGTGCTGCTGAAGCAAGTCCGTTTTTTGGAAAATTTTTTTGTAAAAAAAAAGTTTTCCCAAAAAAAGCATTTTATGCCATTTTTAGGTTTTGTAGGGACTCCTGATGACGTTTTGAGACATCTCCTACAACTACAGCACCAGAATTGTACTGCTGAAGCAAGTCCGTTTTTTGGCATTTTTACGACAGGGTCCCCCCTTATGACATTTTAGCAAAAAATGTTTTTCTTAAAAAATGCATTTTCTTACATTTTCTTACATTTACGGGTTTAGTCGGGACTCCTGATGACGTTTTGAGACATCTCCTACAACTACAGCACCAGAATTGTGCTGCTGAAGCAAGTCCGTTTTTTGGAATTTTTTTTTGTAAAAAAAAAGTTTTCCCAAAAAAGCATTTTATGCCATTTTTAGGTTTTGTAGGGACTCTTGATGACGTTTTGAGACATCTCCTACAACTACAGCACCAGAATTGTACTGCTGAAGCAAGTCCGTTTTTTGGCCTTTTTACGACAGGGTCCCCGCTTACGACATTTTAGAAAAAAATGTTTTTCTTAAAAAATGCATTTTCTTACATTTTCTTACATTTACGGGTTTAGTCGGGACTCCTGATGACGTTTTGAGACATCTCCTACAACTACAGCACCAGAATTGTGCTGCTGAAGCAAGTCCGTTTTTTGGAATTTTTTTTTGTAAAAAAAAAGTTTTCCCAAAAAAAGCATTTTATGCCATTTTTAGGTTTTGTAGGGACTCCTGATGACGTTTGGAGACATCTCCTACAACTACAGCACCAGAATTGTACTGCTGAAGCAAGTCCGTTTTTTGGCATTTTTACGACAGGGTCCCCCCTTACGACATTTTAGCAAAAAATGTTTTTCGTAAAAAATGCATTTTCTTACATTTTCTTACATTTACGGGTTTAGTCGGGACTCCTGATGACGTTTTGAGACATCTCCTACAACTACAGCACCAGAATTGTGCTGCTGAAGCAAGTCTGTTTTTTGAATTTTTTTTCTAAAAAAAAAGTTTTCCCAAAAAAAGCATTTTATGCCATTTTTAGGTTTTGTAGGGACTCCTGATGACGTTTTGAGACATCTCCTACAACTACAGCACCAGAATTGTACTGCTGAAGCAAGTCGGTTCTTTGGCATTTTTACGACAGGGTCCCCCCTTACGACATTTTAGCAAAAAATGTTTTTCTTAAAAAATGCATTTTCTTACATTTTCTTACATTTACGGGTTTAGTCGGGACTCCTGATGACGTTTTGAGACATCTCCTACAACTACAGCACCAGAATTGTGCTGCTGAAGCAAGTCTGTTTTTTGAATTTTTTTTTGTAAAAAAAAAGTTTTCCCAAAAAAAGCATTTTATGCCATTTTTAGGTTTTGTAGGGACTCCTGATGACGTTTGGAGACATCTCCTACAACTACAGCACCAGAATTGTACTGCTGAAGCAAGTCCATTTTTTGGCATTTTTACGACAGGGTCCCCCCTTACGACATTTTAGCAAAAAATGTTTTTCGTAAAAAATGCATTTTCTTACATTTTCTTACATTTACGGGTTTAGTCGGGACTCCTGATGACGTTTTGAGACATCTCCTACAACTACAGCACCAGAATTGTGCTGCTGAAGCAAGTCCGTTTTTTGGAATTTTTTTTTGTAAAAAAAAAGTTTTCCCAAAAAAAGCATTTTATGCCATTTTTAGGTTTTGTAGGGACTCCTGATGACGTTTTGAGACATCTCCTACAACTACAGCACCAGAATTGTACTGCTGAAGCAAGTCAGTTTTTTGGCATTTTTACGACATTTTAGCAAAAAATGTTTTTCTTAAAAAATGCATTTTCTTACATTTTCTTACATTTACGGGTTTAGTCGGGACTCCTGATGACGTTTTGAGACATCTCCTACAACTACAGCACCAGAATTGTGCTGCTGAAGCAAGTCCGTTTTTTGGAATTTTTTTTTGTAAAAAAAAAGTTTTCCCAAAAAAAGCATTTTATGCCATTTTTAGGTTTTGTAGGGACTCCTGATGACGTTTTGAGACATCTCCTACAACTACAGCACCAGAATTGTACTACTGAAGCAAGTCGTTTTTTTGGCATTTTTACGACAGGGTCCCCCCTTACGACATTTTAGCAAAGAATGTTTTTCTTAAAAAATGCATTTTCTTACATTTTCTTACATTTACGGGTTTAGTCGGGACTCCTGATGACGCTTTGAGACATCTCCTACAACTACAGCACCAGAATTGTGCTGCTGAAGCAAGTCTGTTTTTTGAATTTTTTTTTGTAAAAAAAAAAGTTTTCCCAAAAAAAGCATTTTATGCCATTTTTAGGTTTTGTAGGGACTCCTGATGACTTTTTGAGACATCTCCTACAACTACAGCACCAGAATTGTACTGCTGAAGCAAGTCAGTTTTTTGGCATTTTTACGACAGGGTCCCCCCTTACGACATTTTAGCAAAAAATGTTTTTCTTAAAAAATGCATTTTCTTACATTTACGGGTTTAGTCGGGACTCCTGATGACGTTTTGAGACATCTCCTACAACTACAGCACCAGAATTGTGCTGCTGAAGCAAGTCCGTTTTTTGGAATTTTTTTTTGTAAAAAAAAAGTTTTCCCAAAAAAAGCATTTTATGCCATTTTTAGGTTTTGTAGGGACTCCTGATGACGTTTTGAGACATCTCCTACAACTACAGCACCAGAATTGTACTGCTGAAGCAAGTCGGTTTTTTGGCATTTTTACGACAGGGTCCCCCCCTTACGACATTTTAGCAAAAAATGTTTTTCTTAAAAAATGCATTTTCTTACATTTTCTTACATTTACGGGTTTAGTCGGGACTCCTGATGACGTTTTGAGACATCTCCTACAACTACAGCACCAGAATTGTGCTGCTGAAGCAAGTCTGTTTTTTGAAAATTTTTTTGTGAAAAAAAAGTTTTCCCAAAAAAAGCATTTTATGCCATTTTTAGGTTTTGTAGGGACTCCTGATTACGTTTTGAGACATCTCCTACAACTACAGCACCAGAATTGTGCTGCTGAAGCAAGTCAGTTTTTTGGAATTTTTACGACAGGGTCCCCCCTTACGACATTTTAGCAAAAAATGTTTTTCTTAAAAAATGCATTTTCTTACATTTTCTTACATTTACGGGTTTAGTCGGGACTCCTGATGACGTTTTGAGACATCTCCTACAACTACAGCACCAGAATTGTGCTGCTGAAGCAAGTCCGTTTTTTGGAATTTTTTTTTGTAAAAAAAAAGTTTTCCCAAAAAAAGCATTTTATGCCATTTTTACGTTTTGTAGGGACTCCTGATGACGTTTTGAGACATCTCCTACAACTACAGCACCAGAATTGTACTGCTGAAGCAAGTCCGTTTTTTGGCATTTTTACGACAGGGTCCCCCCTTACGACATTTTAGCAAAAAATGTTTTTCTTAAAAAATGCATTTTCTTACATTTTCTTACATTTACGGGTTTAGTCGGGACTCCTGATGACGTTTTGAGACATCTCCTACAACTACAGCACCAGAATTGTGCTGCTGAAGCAAGTCTGTTTTTTGAATTTTTTTTTGTAAAAAAAAAAGTTTTCCCAAAAAAAGCATTTTATGCCATTTTTAGGTTTTGTAGGGACTCCTGATGACTTTTTGAGACATCTCCTACAACTACAGCACCAGAATTGTACTGCTGAAGCAAGTCGGTTTTTTGGCATTTTTACGACAGGGTCCCCCCTTACGACATTTTAGCAAAAAATGTTTTTCTTAAAAAATGCATTTTCTTACATTTTCTTACATTTACGGGTTTAGTCGGGACTCCTGATGACGTTTTGAGACATCTCCTACAACTACAGCACCAGAATTGTGCTGCTGAAGCAAGTCCGTTTTTTGGAATTTTTTTTTGTAAAAAAAAAGTTTTCCCAAAAAAAGCATTTTATGCCATTTTTAGGTTTTGTAGGGACTCCTGATGACGTTTTGAGACATCTCCTACAACTACAGCACCAGAATTGTACTGCTGAAGCAAGTCCGTTTTTTGGCATTTTTACGACAGGGTCCCCCCTTACGACATTTTAGCAAAAAATGTTTTTCTTAAAAAATGCATTTTCTTACATTTTCTTACATTTACGGGTTTAGTCGGGACTCCTGATGACGTTTTGAGACATCTCCTACAACTACAGCATCAGAATTGTGCTGCTGAAGCAAGTCTGTTTTTTTAATTTTTTTTTTGTAAAAAAAAAGTTTTCCCAAAAAAAGCATTTTATGCCATTTTTAGGTTTTATAGGGACTCCTGATGATGTTTTGAGACATCTCCTACAACTACAGCACCAGAATTGTACTGCTGAAGCAAGTCGGTTTTTTGGCATTTTTACGACAGGGTCCCCCCTTACGACATTTTAGCAAAAAATGTTTTTCGTAAAAAATGCATTTTCTGACATTTTCTTACATTTACGGGTTTAGTCGGGACTCCTGATGACGATTTGAGACATCTCCTACAACTACAGCACCAGAATTGTGCTGCTGAAGCAAGTCTGTTTTTTGAATTTTTTTTTGTGAAAAAAAAGTTTTCCCAAAAAAAGCATTTTATGCCATTTTTAGGTTTTGTAGGGACTCCTGATGACGTTTTGAGACATATCCTACAACTACAGCACCAGAATTGTACTGCTGAAGCAAGTCGGTTTTTTGGCATTTTTACGACAGGGTCCCCCCTTACGACATTTTAGCAAAAAATGTTTTTCTTAAAAAATGCATTTTCTTACATTTTCTTACATTTACGGGTTTAGTCGGGACTCCTGATGACGTTTTGAGACATCTCCTACAACTACAGCACCAGAATTGTGCTGCTGAAGCAAGTCCGTTTTTGGAATTTTTTTTTGTAAAAAAAAAAGTTTTCCCAAAAAAAGCATTTTATGCCATTTTTAGGTTTTATAGGGACTCCTGATGACGTTTTGAGACATCTCCTACAACTACAGCACCAGAATTGTACTGCTGAAGCAAGTCCGTTTTTTGGCATTTTTACGACAGGGTCCCCCCTTACAACATTTTAGCAAAAAATGTTTTTCGTAAAAAATGCATTTTCTTACATTTTCTTACATTTACGGGTTTAGTCGGGACTCCTGATGACGCTTTGAGACATCTCCTACAACTACAGCACCAGAATTGTGCTGCTGAAGCAAGTCTGTTTTTTGAATTTTTTTTTGTAAAAAAAAAAGTTTTCCCAAAAAAAGCATTTTATGCCATTTTTAGGTTTTGTAGGGACTCCTGATGACTTTTTGAGACATCTCCTACAACTACAGCACCAGAATTGTACTGCTGAAGCAAGTCGGTTTTTTGGCATTTTTACGACAGGGTCCCCCCTTACGACATTTTAGCAAAGAATGTTTTTCTTAAAAAATGCATTTTCTTACATTTTCTTACATTCACGGGTTTAGTCGGGACTCCTGATGACGTTTTGAGACATCTCCTACAACTACAGCACCAGAATTGTGCTGCTGAAGCAAGTCCGTTTTTTGGAATTTTTTTTTGTAAAAAAAAAGTTTTCCCAAAAAAAGCATTTTATGCCATTTTTAGGTTTTGTAGGGACTCCTGATGACGTTTTGAGACATCTCCTACAACTACAGCACCAGAATTGTACTGCTGAAGCAAGTCGGTTTTTTGGCATTTTTACGACAGGGTCCCCCCTTACGACATTTTAGCAAAAAATGTTTTTCGTAAAAAATGCATTTTCTTACATTTTCTTACATTTACGGGTTTAGTCGGGACTCCTGATGACGTTTTGAGACATCTCCTACAACTACAGCACCAGAATTGTGCTGCTGAAGCAAGTCTGTTTTTTGAAATTTTTTTTGTAAAAAAAAAGTTTTCCCAAAAAAAGCATTTTATGCCATTTTTAGGTTTTGTAGGGACTCCTGATGACGTTTTGAGACATATCCTACAACTACAGCACCAGAATTGTACTGCTGAAGCAAGTCCGTTTTTTGGCATTTTTAGGACAGGGTCCCCCCTTACGAAATTTTAGCAAAAAATGTTTTTCGTAAAAAATGCATTTTCTGACATTTTCTTACATTTACGGGTTTAGTCGGGACTCCTGATGACGTTTTGAGACATCTCCTACAACTACAGCACCAGAATTGTGCTGCTGAAGCAAGTCTGTTTTTTGAATTTTTTTTTGTGAAAAAAAAGTTTTCCCAAAAAAAGCATTTTATGCCATTTTTAGGTTTTGTAGGGACTCCTGATGATGTTTTGAGACATCTCCTACAACTACAGCACCAGAATTGTACTGCTGAAGCAAGTCGGTTTTTTGGCATTTTTACGACAGGGTCCCCCCTTACGACATTTTAGCAAAAAATGTTTTTCGTAAAAAATGCATTTTCTTACATTTTCTTACATTTACGGGTTTAGTCGGGACTCCTGATGACGTTTTGAGACATCTCCTACAACTACAGCACCAGAATTGTGCTGCTGAAGCAAGTCTGTTTTTTGGAATTTTTTTTTGTAAAAAAAAAGTTTTCCCAAAAAAAGCATTTTATGCCATTTTTAGGTTTTGTAGGGACTCCTGATGACGTTTTGAGACATCTCCTACAACTACAGCACCAGAATTGTGCTGCTGAAGCAAGTCAGTTTTTTGGAATTTTTACGACAGGGTCCCCCCTTACGACATTTTAGCAAAAAATGTTTTTCGTAAAAAATGCATTTTCTTACATTTACGGGTTTAGTCGGGACTCCTGATGACGTTTTGAGACATCTCCTACAACTACAGCACCAGAATTGTGCTGCTGAAGCAAGTCCGTTTTTTGGAATTTTTTTTTGTAAAAAAAAAGTTTTCCCAAAAAAAGCATTTTATGCCATTTTTAGGTTTTGTAGGGACTCCTGATGACGTTTTGAGACATCTCCTACAACTACAGCACCAGAATTGTACTGCTGAAGCAAGTCCGTTTTTTGGCATTTTTACGACAGGGTCCCCCCTTACGACATTTTAGCAAAAAATGTTTTTCTTAAAAAATGCATTTTCTTACATTTTCTTACATTTACGGGTTTAGTCGGGACTCCTGATGACTTTTTGAGACATCTCCTACAACTACAGCATCAGAATTGTGCTGCTGAAGCAAGTCTGTTTTTTGAATTTTTTTTTTGTAAAAAAAAAGTTTTCCCAAAAAAAGCATTTTATGCCATTTTTAGGTTTTGTAGGGACTCCTGATTACGTTTTGAGACATCTCCTACAACTACAGCACCAGAATTGTGCTGCTGAAGCAAGTCAGTTTTTTGGAATTTTTACGACAGGGTCCCCCCTTACGACATTTTAGCAAAAAATGTTTTTCGTAAAAAATGCATTTTCTTACATTTTCTTACATTTACGGGTTTAGTCGGGACTCCTGATGACGTTTTGAGACATGTCCTACAACTACAGCACCCGAATTGTGCTGCTGAAGCAAGTCTGTTTTTTGAAATTTTTTTTGTAAAAAAAAAAGTTTTCCCAAAAAAAGCATTTTATGCCATTTTTAGGTTTTGTAGGGACTCCTGATGACGTTTTGAGACATCTCCTACAACTACAGCACCAGAATTGTACTGCTGAAGCAAGTCGGTTTTTTGGCATTTTTACGACAGGGTCCCCCCTTACGACATTTTAGCAAAACATTTTTTTCGTAAAAAATGCATTTTCTTACATTTACGGGTTTAGTCGGGACTCCTGATGACGTTTTGAGACATCTCCTACAACTACAGCACCAGAATTGTGCTGCTGAAGCAAGTCTGTTTTTTGAAAAATTTTTTGTAAAAAAAAAGTTTTCCCAAAAAAAGCATTTTATGCCATTTTTAGGTTTTGTAGGGACTCCTGATGACGTTTTAAGACATCTCCTACAACTACAGCACCAGAATTGTGCTGCTGAAGCAAGTCAGTTTTTTGGAATTTTTACGACAGGGTCCCCCCTTACGACATTTTAGCAAAAAATGTTTTTCGTAAAAAATGCATTTTCTTACATTTACGGGTTTAGTCGGGACTCCTGATGACGTTTTGAGACATCTCCTACAACTACAGCACCCGAATTGTGCTGCTGAAGCAAGTCTGTTTTTTGAATTTTTTTTTGTAAAAAAAAAAGTTTTCCCAAAAAAAGCATTTTATGCCATTTTTAGGTTTTGTAGGGACTCCTGATGACGTTTTGAGACATCTCCTACAACTACAGCACCAGAATTGTACTGCTGAAGCAAGTCGGTTTTTTGGCATTTTTACGACAGGGTCCCCCCTTACGACATTTTAGCAAAAAATGTTTTTCTTAAAAAATGCATTTTCTTACATTTTCTTACATTTACGGGTTTAGTCGGGACTCCTGATGACGTTTTGAGACATCTCCTACAACTACAGCACCAGAATTGTGCTGCTGAAGCAAGTCTGTTTTTTGAATTTTTTTTTGTAAAAAAAAAGTTTTCCCAAAAAAAGCATTTTATGCCATTTTTAGGTTTTGTAGGGACTCCTGATGACGTTTTGAGACATCTCCTACAACTACAGCACCAGAATTGTGCTGCTGAAGCAAGTCAGTTTTTTGGAATTTTTACGACATTTTAGCAAAAAATGTTTTTCGTAAAAAATGCATTTTCTTACATTTTCTTACATTTACGGGTTTAGTCGGGACTCCTGATGACGTTTTGAGACATCTCCTATAACTACAGCACCAGAATTGTGCTGCTGAAGCAGGTCTGTTTTTTGAATTTTTTTTTGTAAAAAAAAAGTTTTCCCAAAAAAAGCATTTTATGCCATTTTTAGGTTTTGTAGGGACTCCTGATGACGTTTTGAGACATCTCCTACAACTACAGCACCAAAATTGTACTGCTGAAGCAAGTCGGTTTTTTGGCATTTTTACGACAGGGTCCCCCCTTACGACATTTTAGCAAAAAATGTTTTTCGTAAAAAATGCATTTTCTTACATTTACGGGTTTAGTCGGGACTCCTGATGACGTTTTGAGACATCTCCTACAACTACAGCACCAGAATTGTGCTGCTGAAGCAAGTCTGTTTTTTGAATTTTTTCTTGTAAAAAAAAAGTTTTCCCAAAAAAAGCATTTTATGCCATTTTTAGGTTTTGTAGGGACTCCTGATGACGTTTTGAGACATCTCCTACAACTACAGCACCAGAATTGTGCTGCTGAAGCAAGTCAGTTTTTTGGAATTTTTACGACAGGGTCCCCCCTTACGACATTTTAGCAAAAAATGTTTTTCGTAAAAAATGCATTTTCTTACATTTACGGGTTTAGTCGGGACTCCTGATGACGTTTTGAGACATCTCCTACAACTACAGCACCAGAATTGTGCTGCTGAAGCAAGTCTGTTTTTTGAATTTTTTTTTGTAAAAAAAAAAGTTTTCCCAAAAAAAGCATTTTATGCCATTTTTAGGTTTTGTAGGGACTCCTGATGACTTTTTGAGACATCTCCTACAACTACAGCACCAGAATTGTACTACTGAAGCAAGTCGGTTTTTTGGCATTTTTACGACAGGGTCCCCCCTTACGACATTTAAGCAAAAAATGTTTTTCTTAAAATATGCATTTTCTTATATTTTCTTACATTTACGGGTTTAGTCGGGACTCCTGATGACGTTTTGAGACATCTCCTACAACTACAGCACCAGAATTGTGCTGCTGAAGCAAGTCCGTTTTTTGGAATTTTTTTTTGTAAAAAAAAAGTTTTCCCAAAAAAAGCATTTTATGCCATTTTTAGGTTTTGTAGGGACTCCTGATGACGTTTTGAGACATCTCCTACAACTACAGCACCAGAATTGTACTGCTGAAGCAAGTCCGTTTTTTGGCATTTTTACGATAGGGTCCCCCCTTACGACATTTTAGCAAAAAAAGTTTTTCTTAAAAAATGCATTTTCTTACATTTTCTTACATTTACGGGTTTAGTCGGGACTCCTGATGACGTTTTGAGACATCTCCTACAACTACAGCACCAGAATTGTGCTGCTGAAGCAAGTCTGTTTTTTGAAATTTTTTTTGTAAAAAAAAAAGTTTTCCCAAAAAAAGCATTTTATGCCATTTTTAGGTTTTGTAGGGACTCCTGATGACTTTTTGAGACATCTCCTACAACTACAGCACCAGAATTGTACTGCTGAAGCAAGTCGGTTTTTTGGCATTTTTACGACAGGGTCCCCCCTTACGACATTTTAGCAAAAAATGTTTTTCTTAAAAAATGCATTTTCTTACATTTTC